>NC_143552.1:115851764-116157941 GCF_054136105.1 Typopeltis vanoorti
TATAGTGTTTTTATAACCCCATATTGTTGTGGGGGGGGGGATGGGATGGTGGGATTGCTGGTGAATGTATCTGCCAGTATGGGTGGGTTTTCTGTAAACAGAGAAAACCAAAGATCCATCAAGCTGGTGGGTGTCTAGGAAGGGGAGAGTGTTGTTTTCCTCTTTTTCTAAGATGAACTGGACTCTGGGGTGTTGGTTGTTTAAGTGTGTTAGGAAGGGATGGAGTGAGTCTGAGCCATGTGGCCAAATAGCGAACACATCATCCACATAACGAAGCCAAATAGTGGGTTTTTGTGGGGTGGAGTTTAAGGCTTTCGAAAGAAAAGAATTCAAAAAAATACGAAAACCTGATAAAGAATTCCACTTCCTTACCACTGCCACCACTCAACACTGTAGTAAACCTCTCGTCGGCAGTTTTAAAGCCTGAAGCACTCACCGCACTTGCACGTGGTCACAATTTCGCCCTAGCTCCTAAAAGAATACCTGCCGAGGAAATCATGATCAAAATAGAACGTGGGATTCGCAACCTTCCTAACCATATCGCCAAAAACATCAGACTGGATGTAGTCGGTGTTCTCAATAAAGCCAAACCACCAAAAACCAACTTATCCAAAGACGAATATACAGCCCTACAAGAAATGAAGAATAACAAAAAAATAGTAATCACCAAAGCGGATAAGGGAAACGCCACTGTTCTGCTAAAACAAAAGGACTACAAAGGTAAGCTTAATGCTTTAGTACTAGACCGTACCACTTACCTCCCTATTGAATATAATCCTACCAGCTCTCAGATTAGAACTCTCCACAGACTCCTTAAGAAAGTCACTTCTTGGCCTGTGGAAGTCAGTAACAAACTAAAACCTTACAACTCTAGACCCCCCCCGATTATATGGAATCTCAAAAATACATAAACAAAATGTGCCATTACGTCCCATATTGGATGGCATTGATTCCCCCACATATAAATTAGCTAAACATTTAGCCAAAACGCTCACACACTATACTGGCAATGCACCATCACACATAAAAAACTCAGCCCACTTTAAAGTATAGAAAACCTCTCACTACCACACACTGACATAATGGTCAGTTTTGACGTCTCCTTCCTATTCACTAATGTCCAACTCAAAGAAACCCTAGAGCTCATCTAAGCCAAGTTTCCTCCCGATATCTCGGCCCTATTTCAGTTCACAATGAACTCAGGCATTTTTGTTTGGCAAGGAAAGTTCTACAAACAGATAGAGGGGACAGCCATGGGTTCGCCACTTTCCCCACCGTTGGCCAATTTCTTTATGGAGACCTTTGAAAAGAAAGCTTTAAACTCCGCCCCACAAAAACCCACTATTTGGCTTCGTTACGTGGATGATGCGTTCGCTATTTGGCCACATGGCTCAGACTCACTCCACTCCTTCCTAACACACTTAAACAACCAACACCCCAGAGTCCAGTTCACCTTAGAAAAAGAGGAAAAAAACACTCTCCCCTTCCTAGACACTTTAATCACCTGCCAGCTTGATGGATCTTTGGTTTTCTCTGTTTACAGAAAACCCACCCATACTGGCAGATACATTCACCAGCAATCCCACCATCCCCCCTTCACAACAATATGGGGTTATAAAAACATTATACAACAGGGCAAAATTAATCTGCTCAGATGACAAGGCCCTAACTACTGAACTAAACCATCCACAACACTTTCTTAGCCAATGGCTATAACCCCCCCAAAAAATTCAAAAAATACTAAAACCAGTAAACCACAACCCCCCCCCCTCTCCACAATAAAGATTACACCAAATCTATCACCATCCCCTACAACCAATATCCTCAGAAAATATGACCTTACTTCTTGTTACAGACCATATAAAAAGTTGGCATCCCTTATCCACTCTACCAAAGACCAACCACTTCCCCTAGGCCTACCTGGTGTATACCAGGTCCCTTGCAGCTGCAAATTGTCCTACTTTGGCCAAACAGGCAGAACAACAAATATCAGGATTTCAGAACACAAAGACTACATCCGGTTTCACCAGTACAGCCGTTCTGGGCTGGCAGACCATGCCTTAGATACCCACCATAGAATTCGTTGGTAGAAAACAAAAATAATACACCGCAGCAAGTTTAAATACGAAAGATTATTCAAGGAATCTTCAGCAGCTCTAAAAAACGTTCCTAACCTCAACAAATTTGGGTGCATGAAACTACCCCAAATTTGGGAGACCTACATTTTGAGAACTTCAGCCCAATTGCCAAGACAACCAAATCAGCCTGCCAGAGGGCACCATTAGGACTTTAGGAACAATATTAGTTTCTTGCTTTCTTCCTCATTTGCTTGTGTTAGTGCCTGCGTGCACATACCATATCTTCATGTTCCTGAAGATCGCAGCGTGACGTTGCTGAAATATAGAAGTTATTTAATAAAGTTATCTTTAATTAATATACTTTATATGCGTTGTTAATTGCATAAACTAATTACCAGTTATGTATGACCAACGTATAAGCCTTGCTACTAGAATTATTATTATTATTATTATTATTATTATTATATTTACGGCTATTTTGCCTGCTTCTGTTTAGGAGTGCCCCTGTTTAAAACGTCATTGGCTTTTTACTCCCGGATTCTAAGGGCATTGTAGATGTATATTTACCAATAAATATATGAAGCATAAAGGAAGAGAAATTTATACATACTTTTTTCCGGGTGTTGTGGCTTTTCTTCTTTCTGCGATGTGCAAACTACTGTGTGTTTGTGTGTGTGTGTGGGGGGGGGGGGCAACGTGGGAGAATTAAAATAGAAATGGTAAAACCCCAGGTTTTTTGAATAATATATATATATTCATCATCAAATTCCTGACATGTACCCTCAAGGGCTGTACAGGATATGATAATACTACATGAAAAAAATTACATCATTACTAACTTCCTATCTACAATTTTCCTCCAAATCAGTCTGTTACTTGTCAAGAGGTTCACAAGTAACAGACTGACTGGCAACAGGTTGACTGGCAGAGAACACTTGTTTTGGTAATCTTTCTTCGCCCATTCTGTTTAAGTGACCATACCACCTGAGATTAGATCTGCTAACACATTCCTGGATGTTGACAATGTCAAGTTCTTTCCTAATATCCTCGTTTTTAATATGATATTGCCATTGATGCCATCTGTTCACGCCTCTCTAATCTTTCTCAGGACTCTCATATCTGCGGTGTCTAGTCTTTGGTCAAGTGTTTTACTTCTGACCCAGCTCTCAGATCCATAAGTTAAAACTGGTTTGAACACTGTCTAGTATACATCTAATTTAGTATTCCAACTAATTTCTCTCTTATTCCATATGAATTTATTCAATTGACTTCCTACCATACCAGCTTTGCTGATTCTGTTGTCTATTTCTATATTTAATTTACCATCTTCAGTAAAAATCGTGCCTAAGTAGCTGAAATGTTTCACTTGTTCCATAGGTTCTCCATTCACAACACAGTTGACATTTTCAATGATTCTGCCTATTTTCATTGTCTTTGTCTTTTTATTGCTGACCTTCATACCATATCTATTACAACAGCTATTCAATTTAGTCAGAGAATCTTGCAGACTTGTAGCAGATTTATTTAGAAGTATAATATCATCCGCATAAAGCAAAGAGCTGACATTAACATCTCCAATTTTGATATCATGTTTAATACCACTTTCCTTCATGATGTGATCCATATAGATAATGAATAACAGAGGGGATAATGTACATCCTTGTCTCACACCAGATTTAACATTAAACCATCTTCCTGTACTTCCTTCAATTCTAACTGCTGACTTACAACTCAAATAAAGACTACGTATTGCTTGATATAATGCCCCATTTGCACCACATAACTGTAGCGTAATGAATAGCTTCTCTCTTGGTACCTTGTCATATGCCTTTTCCAAATCAACAAAACTTAAATGCAGATCTCTGTTATATTCCCATGCTTTGTCGACTATTTGTCGTAAAGTGAAGATCTGATCCTGACAGCCTCTATTTGGCCTGAATCCAACTTGTTCTTCACCAAGCTTTTTTTTTTTTTTCCACAATTCTTCTCAACCGTTTCTCAAGTATACTTGCATAGATCTTGCCAGGAACACTCAGCAGGGAAATGCCTCTGTAATTCTCACATTCAGTTTTATTTCCCTTTTTATATATGGGAGCTCTACTCCAATCATCGGGAATTCGTCCCTCTGTCCAGGTTTTCTGAACTATGCAGTGCAGCCACTGTAAGACTCTTATACCACCATACTTCAGCATTTCTGGTCGAATATCATCTACTCCTGCTGCCTTTCCACATTTCAAGCCTTTGATGGCTTTTTCTACTTCCAGTATGGATATGTATTCCTAACTGCATGCCTGGTCAGTGTCTTTTATCACTGCGCTGTCATCACTGCTTGTTTCATTTAGCAGTTTTTCAAAGTAATTACTCCATACTTCAAGGATATCTTTTTCTCCCGTATTCATGTCACCTTTATCATCTCTAACTCCTTTTACAGCACTCTTTCCTCCATTCCTAAGCTTCTTCAACAACCTCCAGAATATTTTGCCACCTTCTTGATATTTATTTTCTATATTCTTGCCAAAGTCCTCACATGACTTTTGTTTAGCTAGATTTACACAGTGTTTAGCATTCTTGCATTTGTCTCTGTATTCTCTAAGACAACAAGCTGACTTATTTGACAGGAACTTTTGATATGCTTTCTTCTTTTCCTTCACCTCTTTAACTTCCTGTGTCCACCAGGGAGTTCTGATTTTTTTATCCTTGCAAACAACCTCATCACATGCCTCTCTGGCAGAATCAATCAATGTTTCCTTCAGAGTTTGCCAGTGAATCTCCAAGGTTTGATTCCTGTTCTCAAACTCTTTCATTTTTTCTTCAATAATCTTTGTGTATTTTGGTCTACAATTCACATCTCAGAGCTGCTCAACTTTTATTCGCTTTAAAACTTTCTTACATGTTATTCTTTTCAATATGAAATTCAATTTTATCCTTCTCAAGACTAAATAGTGATCACTTCCAATTTCAAATCCTCTGTACACTCTAGTGTCCTGCACCAGGGAGAAAACATCACCATCAACAATAACATAGTCAATGAGACTTTTCTTATTCCTTGCCTCTTCCCTCCATGTGAATTTGTGCACATTTTTTATGTTGGAACATGGTGTTAGTAATAACCAGTCCATGTCCTGAGCAAAAATCCAACAGATATTTGCCATTATTATTAGCTTTGCTCGTTTCTCCAAATTTTCCCAAAATATTTTTGCATGTCTCACAATCATTTCCTACTCTGCTATTTAGATCCCCAACAAGGACCAACTTTTCCTTTTTCATTGTGTCAGTTGCTTTTTCTAAAGCCTCAAAAAATTCCTCCACTTCTACTTTAGTAGAACCTTCTGTGGGACCATAGGCACAAATAAGTCTCATTGTCCAGTTCCCCATTCTCATATTTGCCCACATTACTCTACTTGAGACTGACTGCCATTCAAGAAAGATTAGCCTCGTATTTTGTGTTGAATACTATGACTACTCCTTCTTTTCCTTGATTGTCATTGCCTGAATATAACATTTTGTATTTATTGCTCAGTAAGATCTCACCAGTTTTTGTCTTTTTTGTTTCAGTTACCACCCCTATTATGTCAATCTGGTACTTATCTAATTCCTCAGCTAGCTCCATTTCTTTGCCATTCAGGCTTCTTATGTTGATAGTACCGATCTTTAACTCTGGTGATGTTGTGTTGGGGTTTGTTTTCAGATTTGTTCCAGTAGCTGACTTTTTGCTGTTCGCCCTGGTTCCCTGACGAAAACAACAGGGGCCTTGTTTAACCGGGCGACGCCCCAGCCGGCATGAAATTTTGTCGTGTCGTACCATCATTTTTTTATTTTGGTTTAACCAATAAGAATACAATTTGGTTGGCTAAATCCCAAATTGCCAGCCCATCCTCGTTCGTTCAGTATCCAGGTAGATACCCAACAGGGTGCACCACGAGAAGGTTAGGATTGGACATTAGGTCAGAAGCCCTGGTCGGTTCTTTGCATTCCTTTAAAGGCTATGTGGAGGTCTCCTCTCAGTTATACAGCTTTGACCCTTAAGCACCCCTTAATATATATATACACACACACACATATATTATATTATTAGGGATGGGTGGAGCATTTTTATTTTTTATATATTTATATAGGGTGGGGAAGGGGTGAAAGGGGTTGAAAACAGCAATTGATTTGAGGGGGTGGGTGGGAAAGGATCCATTTCGACTATCTGGTCGAAACAGACCACACCATGTCAACCCCATTTCCCACAAACCCCCCCTCTAAAAATTAATTGCTGTTTTCAATCTCTTTCCCACCCTACATAAAAAAAAAAAAAAAAAAAAAAAAAAAAAAAAAAAAAAACCTCTCAATCCATCCCTAATATAATATATATGTATATATATATATTATTCAAAAAACCTGTTTTTTTTTTTCCATTTTTATTTTAATTCTCCTACATCGCCTACCCCCCCCCCACACAAACACACAGTGGTTTGCACATCGCAGAAAGAAGAAAAGCCACAACAGCCAGAAAAAAGGTATGTGTAAATTTCTCTTTCTTCATGCTACATATATTTATTGGTAAATATACATCTACAATGCCCTAAGAATCCGTGAGTAAAAAGCCAATGACATTTAAACAGGGTCACTCCTAAACAGAAGCAGGCAAAATAGCCATAAATATAATAGCTTGTTAAGAGGAGTAACATGGGGATTTTCCCAGAAATAATATCCATAATATCCATTATTATTATTATTATTACTATGGGCGACTCCAAAGAGTCCTTGGAGTCGTCGAGGGAGGCCCTAAACATTATGTCCACACAACTATTTGACATTCTCGCAGTATCTATCATACTTTGCCTTGAGCTCATTCACTGTCATAGCACCCACAACAAACTCTGGCAGCTTATTCCACTCATTTACCACTCTAAAAGTAAAGAACCCAGCTCTAACACCCTTACTAATCACTCTTGCCCAGCTTTCATAGATGTCCCCTGGTCCTCCCACCACCACCAGTCCTAATCTCAAAATTATCCTCTGAATTAATCCTATAGAAACCCTTCAGCAATTTGAATGTCTCAATCATATCTCCTTTTTTCCGCCTATCAACCAATTTCTGCAACCCACAAATTTTCAACCTGTTCTCATAAGGTTCATTCCATAGACCTGCTATAATCTTGGTCACTCGCCTCTGGATCCTCTCAACCTCCTCCCACATCAAGAAGAAAGCTATGTGACCAAATCTGGGCACAGTAGTCGAGGACATAATGGACATAATGTGTTTATGCTATGGTAAATGTGAAAAACACATTATGCCCGTAGTCTCTTTAGTCTCGTAAAAAGTTTTATACTTTTTTTTTTCCCATTCTAAACAATACTCCTCTTCTGCTGAATTGCTGACACATTATAAATCTCAAATCTGTCCAATCTTAGAATACTCTTTTCACATTTGGAGTGGTGCACCTGAAATCTCTCTCAGAATGCTTGAATTATATTCAGAAGATTTATTTGATTAACAAATGACATCTCCTTTCTCTCTCTTGCTAATTCCTTCCAGTAACTTTCTCCCAATTTCCTTTCCTCTACTTATGTATGCACATGAGGAGGTGCTGGTCAACACCTATATACAGTTCAGCTCTAAACTTATAAAATACTCCTCCTCATTCATTTCATATACCTCTGTCCTTTGGAACAGTCTTCCCCATACTGTTTTATACTGTTTTCCCAATTGTTACAAACATCAGCTCTTCAAGAATAATTCAACAAATTCATTTCTTCTCTTTAACTATGCCCCCCTCCCCCACAGCACTATCATGTCATACATAATTAATGTTGTGAGGTGCTTAATCCTACCTGCATAGTGTATTAGTGTATTTCTTCTTGTCAGTTTGCCTTTTTTGTGGAAAGAAAAACTTTCATTTTTGTATGAGACCAGCTAACTCACCTTCAGATGAAAAGCTCTGATAAAGGTTCTTCACATCCTCAATGGTATTTGAGAACCCAAGTCTTTCCAACTAAAGGGAATTGTTAAAACTGAATGAGCAATAGACTCTATATATATATATATATAGGGAGAGAGAGACTTGGACCAACAACTTCCTACTAAGGAAAATGTGAAAGAATTTTTTGCCATTAGAGAAGGCAGGTGACATAAAAGAAAAAGCTGATTCTTGTTGGTTATATACATAACCCAAAGGAAGACAAAGATATAGGTGGAATGATGCAGTTGAAGGGCATTAAAAGATCAAAATATAAGATCTGACAGTGCTGGAGTCCTGACAGATAACAGACTGATTTTGAGCAAAATTCATAAGAAGTTAGTAATGTTATGTTAATGCTAATTTTCTACTTTTCTCTTTGAATTTCCAACAAGAACAGAACCAGCCTTTTCTGTTTTTATTTATTTATTTATTTTTTTAAATGTCAGCTGCCTTCTCTAATGACAAAAAAATTCCTCCCCATTTTCCTTAGTAGGAACTTTCTGTCCAAGTCTCCATTTTGGTCTTTGCATACATCACTCTACTGGAAACTGCATAGATATAGTATTTAGTGTTACATGCTATACTACTCTTTCCAAAAGAATTCACTATGGCAAACTCTTCCCACAGTCACCGCAAGTCTGCTACAGTGAGAGTCAACTGGTAATTGTCTTGTCATGCCTAACCCAAAAGCTTCCTTATAGGAGAGTTTTTGACAGTATGCTCAGTCGGGACACATTTGCAATATCTATATTCTATCCGTAAAGCCATTAATGTTTAAGCAGTTACATGAACATAAGATATAGCAACTTGATCATGTTTTATCATATAACTGCTTGATAGATGATATTCCAGTGATATGATTCATCAGATTACATTCACCCATGTGATTTGCCGCAATAGTTAATATATCCATTCTGCAACTAACAGGCTGTAAGTTTGAATCTCATCATAGGATGTTTGTGATTGTCTTGAGTAGGGTGATGAATTTCAATACCTGACCTAAGAT
This sequence comes from Typopeltis vanoorti, assembly GCF_054136105.1. Lineage (NCBI taxonomy): Eukaryota > Metazoa > Arthropoda > Arachnida > Uropygi > Thelyphonidae > Typopeltis > Typopeltis vanoorti. The sequence continues at coordinate 115,860,797 of NC_143552.1, forward strand.
AACCATTAGTTGTTGGCAGTCTGAAGAGGTGGCTTGAAAAAGCTCATATTTGGTCTGTTTTATTTATTCTATAGTTCTTGAACAAATATCCAAATTTTGTGTTACAGTCAATTGATGTTTCCAAAGGAAGTAATGAGCTAAACTGGCTATAAGAAAAACCAATGAAGTATTTCTGGAATCAGAAATTATAGTATTAGATCAAACATTAAAAGTTATATAAAGATTGTAAGGTAAATCTTAAACAATGTTTGCACATCCATCCAAACTCTGAAATATGAAAAATATGGAGACAATGTTTTCCCCATCATGACATACAGTGTTTACACATGTACAACTGTTTCAAAACTAATAGTATCCTACTACATGCTCTATTCATATTCATATCAATGTTATCACAAAAATATTTCTTTATGACAATATGTCAGAACTTAACTATATTGCAATATAAAGCATTTTAATATAAAATAGCATTCAAACGGATTACTATGTTTATGCATCCACAAAGATCTGATTTAACAAAGAAACTAACCTTTTGATATCTGCAGTTTCTTAATTTCATTTTTAGCTTTTGAAAGCACCTGTTTAATTTCCTTCAGCTGTAATCTAATATAAGAGAAATAATTTAGAAAAATTGACAGATTCATTGGAATGTAGCTATATAACATAAAATATTCTTAAAGTGCACAAATAAAGCTATTCTAAAAAAATCTAATGAACAGGAAATGCTGATTCTAGACTAAACTCAAAAGAACATATGGACTGGAATGTTGACTAAAGCTATATTTTTCAATAAACTAGGATGTACTAAAAATTTAAATTAAAAAAAAAATTCTTCTGATAATTTTTATCATTATCCCAATACTAATTTAAGTGTAAGGTCATTAAGTTTAGATAGAGGTTTTTAGGGAAATCACAGACAGGATGCAAGTGCAGTCAACATTTTGTGATATGTTATTAGATGTTAGTAGTGTGTTTGGAATTCGCTTAAGGTTATTTTCCAAAAGGAGTTCAGGTCAACAGATTTATTGTGTTTTATTGAGGTAATATAGGTAAAAGAATTATGTGTTGTGAGAGATAACGGAAGGGGGTTTACTAGCTTTGAAGAAAACAACATACCGAAGATTAGTGAGTGTCTAGGCATTGGCCATGATTAAAATATAACTACTTATTCAATGGCAACGACTCATAATTCAATATAAGAATAAAAGTTTTTGTTCAGGTAATTTGCTAAACTGTAGATAATACAATGGATTCCAAACCAGCATTTTCAGAATATAAAAGCATTTGTCACAGAACAAGGCACTATAATCAAGTAATCATGGAGAAAAATTCAAACTGTAATGGAAAAACAAACTAATATCATAGTAGCATCCTGTAGTGCCAGATATATAAGTAGCATATGACTGTTAGTCTACAGATGGTCTTTAAACAAGTTTTTAGAGACATTATGGCATAGAAAAGAAATAATATATGAACACACAGATACAAATTTATTAATAAAATAAACCAAATATTTCAATATAAAACTTACAGATCACCTATGTAACTGACAATTCACAACACCAGAATAGCAACAACAGATTTCAAAAGGGATACAAGCTGAGTGCTAGAATGGCACTTGAATAGACTGGAAAACAACACTGATGTAAAAGATGTGTCTTTGACCGGAATACTCTATGGTCAGTGTTTACTCTGAGCTGAGCTTGACCACTCTTTTATTCAGTATCCTTTTAACCATTCCAGAGATTTTCTGAAATTTCTTTATTTTTTTCATGTATATCTTTATCTTTGATATGTTATTAGTCAGCCTAAATAATAAAGGTAACCAGTGGTGTACCGCAGGGTTCAGTCCTTGGGCCATTATTGTTCAATCTATACATTAATGACATTAAGCAAGGTCTATCATCAGATTTGTAACTGTTTGCTGATGATGCGAAGATAGGCAGGGCAACCAGGAATGCTAGTGATTTCAGCAATTACAAAATGATTTGAATAAACTGGAAATCTGGGCAAAGGGAAATGGCTATCAGTTTAATGTTAGTAACTGTAAAGTTATGTACTTTGGCATGATTAGAGTTCCAGTAGTATATTATATTAGAAGGGTTATGCTACAAGAAACTGAAGAGGCAAGGGATCTTGGTGTATTGGTGGATAAGAATTTAAAGTTCAAAGGTCACATAGCAAAAGTTGCAAATAAAACTCAGAGGATAATTGCTATGTTGAAGCGAACCTTGACATGTAAGGATAAGGAAGTAATTTTGCCTCTTTATAAGGCTTTGATAAGACCAATGTTTCGTCTCTGTATTTTCGTTTCCTTATTAGAGTATGTATTTAAGTATAATCCAAATTGATCCAGTCCTCTCTATATCCTTCTACCTAAATTTTATATCTTTCTCCTTAATATATAACCCGGGTTGACCCCAGGGATATTTCCTCTTCAGAAACTGGCAAATTTATATTTTAACTGCACCAACCAGCTTCCTATAACAAGAATATAATTCAGGCTCAGGGAAATATTCCTAGGTTTTAGGCATATACATTAATCTAAATTCACCCACGAGTATATAGATCTCGGTTTCTTGCAGTCGTGACCTAAGATCTAATCTCTATTATATAATTTTCTAAACTCTTTCCCGCTATTTGGTTCGAATTTTATAAGTGGTAGGTTGACACCTCGAATTCAGGCAAGACTCAGATTCAAATAACAAAACATGTTTATTAATATTAAAAGACAGGTACATTAAATCTTGCATCAAGTTATCAAAACTTCTGAATTTCTAGCTAAGTTAATGTCTTATGCTTATCTATACAAACTGTTCAATACTAATCTGACTTTCTCACATAAACTGACATGCAAAATCATGTAATACAATGGATAATTTAAACAATGTTACGCTCAAGTCAAGTTCCTTCATTCGCATTTACTTTAAATAGATATGTCTCAAATCATCTCTCTCTCTCTTAGTTACGTTTACTCAACTAACAAAGGGTTTTCATTATTTCAATCATATACACGTTAGAGATTTATGATATACAATTCTTTGTCTAATAGAATTGGCTGCATTAATTACTCTATCCTATCAAAGTTATCTAAGATGTCCTCGGTCTTGCTTTATCAAGACACAAATTCTGCCTTCAAACAATCATCTCAAAATATAAAACAAAAGAACCTTTACTTTACCAAGTCCCTCCAAAGGTCTACTAGCTGCCATGTATTGCTCGCGTCATCCTTCATCTTGTGACTGAGTTGTTCTGTTCTCTGCTACCGGACACAAATCAAGAAATGGCTGTTGCTACGAGCTTTCTCCGCTCACTAGAGTGGGTAGTTCAGCGTTTGGCACCATTCTGCATGAGCTGTTGATTCTCGTACGGATCTCTGCGGAATACCTCTCAGTATAGGTCATGAATACAGCCGGCTGTCGTCGATGTAGCACCCTCGGCTTGTCCTATCTCCGATCACTCGCCGAGAGTCCTCGATCTCCAAAATCCCCGAAGAAAACAGGAAAAAAGCCTCGAGCTTGGTGCGTATTGATTTAAATACTTTTTCTCAGTGCCCTCTTTTCTGTATTGTTTTTCGCAAGATCCATAGCTTACATCATCCTTAGGTTGATCCCCTTGCTTTCCCTCCTTGCTATTAGGTGATGTTTTCGAGGAAAAGCACTAACATCAGCCTTGCCCATAAGCTACAGCCTTCGGCGTACGACAGGTACTTGCGGCATAGACATGACCGTTGATCCTATTAGTCATTTCTTACCTAGCGACTTATGATTTTATGATAGTTTGATATTACATAAATTAAGCCATTATTCCTTTACATGAAATGCTAATCTGGCATTATTCTTGATTTTTAGCTTTCCGTTTTACAATAAATAAATTCCAATGTATTACTCATACTGATACATACTTTCATATACAACAACTTAGGTGTTTCTCACCTTCCGCTGGTAAGCAGATATTATGCAAATTTCTTTGTAATTTTGTAAAGCTTACATGTTAGATCCTGAATGAATAACTTATCAAGAAGTTCTCCATTCAGTATCTAACACCACACTTGGATTACTGTGCACAGATTTGGTCTCCCGGGTTCCAAAGGGATAAAGAAGCTGTGGAAAGGGTACAAAGAAGAGTTACAAAGATTATATCTGGATTATGGAATTTAGATTATGAGGACAGATTGCAAGTATGTGGATTTCAGACTCTGGTTAACAGGAGAAATGATAGAGGTCTATAAACTTTTGAATGGGTGTTATAGCATTTCAACTGATGAAATTTTTTGTTAGGGGCATCCATGGAAGTTAAATTTATTTGCAGTCAAGAAACGGGTAAGAGCTAGGTTTTTCTCCCAGAGAGCAGTGAGTGAGTGGAATAATTTGTCCTTACGGGTAGTGAGTGCAGCTAGAATAAGTCCTTCATTCCCTGGAGGTCTCAGATAATAATAATAATAATAAAAAAATGCCATGAGTTTTGTTATTTTTGTGAAATTTTAAAATTGTAATGTTGGCTTATTTTCTTTAATTCATAAGTTGATTTTTGAAGATCATCTTCATTGTCTTCTAATATAATCTGATCATCTGTATATAGCATTATATTGATAGCAGTTCTGGTTAACCGGATACCTTGTTTTATTGTTGTTTTCCATATGTTAATAATCTGATCAATATATATATATATAAATTGAATAGTGTTGGAGATAAGCTACATCCCTGTCTAACACCCTGATTAATTTCAATCTTTTCTGTTAAGTTATTATCCAAGTGTAACTGCATTTTTGCATCTTTGCATAAACTTTTTATAGCTTGTACCAAATGCAATGGATATCCTTGTTTTTCTTTGTATTTTATCAAGAGCCTTCTAATCTATACATGCTAGATGAGTCTCTAAATTAAACTCTCGTATTTTTTTAATAATTTGTTTTAACACACAAATATTGTTTATACATGATTTTCCATGTCTCAAACCATTTTGTTCTTCTGAGAGTAGATTGTTTTCAATATTTCTAAGTCTTTTATTTAGAATTTTACTGTAAATTTTGTAACCTGTATTTAATAAACTTTCTGTAATTTCCACAATCATCTCTGTCTCATTTCTTAAATCTAGATATAACTTTAGCTTTTGACCAATCTAATGGAACCTCACATTTACTCCAACAATTATTTATGAATTTTAAGAAATTGTGATGTAAATATTCTCTGCCATATTTCTAAATGTCTGTATTTATGCCTTCTAATCTGTTTGATTTTCTATTTTTGTTACCTTTGCTTCTTTTAGTTCCTCTAATTTTATGATTCTATATAGGGCTGATTTCTTCATTATTATTTTCTGTTATTAAATGTCGGTCGTACCAAAATTCTCATAATGTTCTATCCATTATTTCTCTTGTAATATATTGATTTGTCCCGTATCTCCTTCTTCATTGTTTAATTTCTTTAATATTTTGTAAGCTATATCTTGTCTTCCATGTATGTCGCCTTCTATTTTATTAATATTATCATTAAACACAAAATACGGTTCTTTACAAATATCATTAATAAATCCTTCAAACACAGTAAATTTATAGAACACTTAAAGACTGTTTCATTTGCACTGCTATTTAAAGGAGGTAACAGAAATGAAATAAAAAATTACAGACCAATATCTATACTATCCACAATCTCAAATATTATTGAAATCCTAATATAAAAAAAAAAAACAACGCTTAAATAGCTATTTAAATACCATATCCTTTTACGCAACTAATCAATATTAGATCTGGATACAATACCGAAAAGGCGTTTTTCGGTATTGTATTCCTTGTTTTCCTTGATATATCTAAGGCATTCGACTGTGTTCATCATGACCTATTTCTACTGAAAATGTCCAAATATGGCATTAGAGGAATTACTAATGACTGGTTCAGATTCTATCTGAATAACAGAAAACAATATACCAGCTACAGCATATTTAAAAGCGCAACAAAAATAATAAAATACAGAGTCCTGCAAGGGTCGGTACTAGAGCCCACCCTATTTTTAATATATGTTAATCTTTCTATCACTACATGTTCTTCCTGATTTTCATGCAGGGTCCGTGTATTACTTAGATGTGACTTCATGTTAGCACCACTCCCAACCGACCCTGTCGCGTAGCCTGCCGCTGGAGGGTGGGGGGGGGGATATATTTTTTGCTGTAATCAGTGTGTGTTCACGGGGCCAGCTTGCCTGCTTACGAGATGAAAAACACCAGATAAACTGGTGGGAAAAAACCTTGCTGCCCGTGTCCGAGACCGGCTAACTTAGCTATGGCTGAGGAAGATCCTCAAATCCTCATGTCTTCGACGAGAATCGAACCTGGGACACTCCTTCCCCAGTCATATGGTTGCGAAGCGCAAAGCAACCAGGCTAACCGTGCGAACTTTTAATATATGTTAATGATTTATGTAAACACAAACTTTTTTGGCAAAATGACATCCTTCATCGATGACACGACATTAATACACACTGAAACGACCCTTGAAGATCTAAAAAATGGGATTAATCGTTATATGTTCAAACTAAGTAAATGGTTTAGCAATAAACCACAATAAAATGAGATATATATGCACTTCATGTTAACAGATAAGCTAGGCCAGAATATAACCATAAAATGGCATAAAAGGAAATGTAGTGACATCCTAAATTGTAACTGCAGCTTAATCAAAAAAACAAAATCAGTCAAGTATTTGGGTCACCATATTGACAGCAATTTGAATGGAACTCCCACACCACTTTCTTAACAAATAAGTTTGGGTTCATAATTAACAGAATATATTATGTTAAAAAATTTGTAAATGCAGCATTCTTAAGATGCTTATACTATTCCTGGGTAAATTCTTCACTGCAATATGGCATCACCTGTTGGGGTGAAGATTATTACAACAATCTGCTTCCTTTAATACAAATATAAAACAGAATAATTAGAGCCATAACCACTACTGACTTCACACATTCAATCAATGATCTGTTTGTCATTCATAATATTCTACCACAACAGAAACTATATGTAAAAAGGAACACTGAAAGTTTCTCAGTATATAATGTACAGTATGGATTACACTGCAGCCAAAATATGCTGGTAGTACCCAAGGTGAAAAGAAATTTTTCATAAATCCTTTGAATAACTAACGACAAGCAGCTACAACAAACTCCAAAATGAAATCAAATCTATAACCTCAGCATATGCATTCAAAAAAAAAAGATTGAGAGACTATCTCATGAGACTAAACAATGTTGACAATAACATATAGTATAAGAGGCAAGGAATAAAAAAAGTCTCACTGACTATATTATTGTTGATAGTGATGTTTTCTCTCTGGTGTAGGATACTAGAGTGTACAGAGGATTTGAAATTGGAAGTGATCACCATTTAGTCTTAAGCAGAATAAAATTGAATTTCATATTGAAAAGAATAACATGTAAGAAAGTTTTAAAACAAATAAAAGTTGAGCAGCTCTCAGATGTGAACTGTAGACTAAAATATACAAACATTATTCAAGAAAAAATGCAAGAGTTTGAGAACAGGAATCAAACCTTGGAGATTCAGTAGCAAGCTCTGAAGAAAACATTGATTGATAATGCCAGAGAGGCATGTGGTGAGGGTGTCTGCAAGGATAGAAAAATCAGAACTCCCTGGTGGACACAGGAAGTTAAAGAGGTAGTGAAGGAAAAGAAGAAAGCATATCAAAAGTTCCTGGCAAATAAGAGCAAAAAAGCTTTTGCTCTTAGAGAATACAAAGACAAATGTAAGAAAGATAAACACTGTGTAATACTAGCTAAACAAAAGTCATGGGCATACTTTGGTAAGAACATAGAAAATAAATATCAAGAAGGTGGCAAGATATTCTGGAGGTTGTCGAAGAAGCTCAGAAATCAAGGAAAGAGTGCTGTAAAAGGAATTAGAGATGATAAAGGTGATATGAAAACTGGAGAAAAAGATATCCTTGAAGTATGGAGTAATTACTTCGAAAAATTGCTAAATGAAACTAGCAGTGATGACAGCGCAGTGATAAAAAACACTGACCAGGCATGCAATCAGGAATACATATCCATGCTTGAAGTAGAAAAAGCCATCAAAAGTCTGAAAGGTAGAAAGGCAGATGGAGTAGATGATCTTAGACCAGAAATGCTCAAGAATGGAGGTATAAGTGTTTTACAGTGACTACACTGCATAGTTCAGAGGGCCTGGACAGAAGGATGAATTCCAGATGATTGGAGAAGAGCTGTCATAGTACCCATATATATAAAAAGGGAAATAAAACTGATTGTGAGAATTACAGAGGTATTTCTCTACTGAGTGTTCCTGGTAAGATTTATGCCAGTATACTTGAGAAATGATTGAGAAGGATTGTGGAAGAGAAGGTTGGTGAGGAACAAGCTGGATTCAGGCCAAATAGGCTGTCAGGATCAGATATTCACTTCACGACAAATAGTCAAGAAAGATGGGAATATAACAAAGATCTGTATTTAAGTTTTGTAGATCTGGAAAAAGCATATGACAAGGTGCCAAGAGAGAAGCTATTCAAAACGCTACAGTTGTATGGTGTCAGTAGATCATTATATCAAGCAATACTCAGTCTTTATTTGAGTTGTAAATCAGCAGTTAGAATTGAAGAAAGTACAGGGAGATGGTTTAATGTTAAATCTGGTGTCAGACAAGGATGTACATTATCCCCTCTGTTATTCATTATCTATATGGATTACATTATGAAGAAAATTGGTATTAAACATGATATCAAAATTGGAGATGTTAATGTCAGCTCCTTGCTTTATGCAGATGATTTTATACTCCTAATTAAATCTGCTACAAGTCTGCAAAATTCCCTGACTAAATTGAATAACTGTTGTGACAGATATGGTATGATGGTCAACAATAACAAGACAAAGATAATGAAAATAGGCAGAAGCATTGAAAATATCAGCTGCATTGTCAATGGAGAACCTATATAACAAGTAAAACATTTCAGCTACTTAAGCATGATTTTTAGTGAAGATGGTAAATTAAATATGGAAATAGACAACAGAATCAACAAAGCTGGTATGGTAGGAAGTCAATTGAATAAATTTATATGGAATAAGAGAGAAATTAGTTAAAACACTAAATTAGCTGTATACAAGACAGTGTTCAAACCAATTTTAACTTATGGATCTGAGAGCTAGGTCAGAAGTAAAACACTTGACCAAAGACTAGAGACTGCAAATATGAGAGTGCTGAGAAAGATTAGAGGCGTGAACAGGTGGCATCAATGGCAATATCATATTAAAAATGAGGATATTAGGAAAGAACTTGACATTGTCAGCATCCAGAAATGCATTAGCAGAGCTAATCTCAGGTGGTATGGTCACTTAAACAGAATGGGTGAGGAAAGATTAGCCAAACAAGTGTTCTCTGCCAGGTTGGCAGGAAAATGACCCAGAAGAAGACAAAGATATAGGTGTATTGATACGGTAAAAAGTGCCTTAGAAGATAGATATATAAATATAAGATCTGACAATGTTGTAGCTTTGACAGGTAAGAGATTGATTTGGCAGAAAATTGTAATTAGGAAGTTAGCAATGATGTAAATTTTTCATGTATTACTATATTATCCTGTACACCCCCTTGAGGATAAATATCAGGAATTTGATGATGATGATCATGATGAGTATAAGAGATCATTATAACTCACATATCATATCCAATTAAGGTACCAATATACTAACTAGTTCATTCATTTAGGAGACTAATATATTAACATGTATTGGAAGTTTTTTCCCACTTGGTTAGACTATAATAAATTTAGTTTAATTCTTTATCCAAGTGTAAGCAAACGAAGTTTGCACCTGAAGTATATTCAGGACTTAAGCAACTTGTGGTAAAGGTGGACCAAGCTCTCATCACCGCTTGTCTTAGTATCTCTCATAATGCAAAGCACGTCTCCTTGTGGACATGTATAATGCTATGCATTAAGGGAAGGGCCACTAACCCAGACCGGTTTCAACCTTTATTGAGGTCTCGTCAGTGGGAGCCAGACCAAGAGGTGGTGATACTAAGGTGGAAGCAATGGAGAAGTCATATTTACCTATCCGAGTTGCCAAAAGGAGTCTCACCTTATTATTAAATTACTCTGGATTTAGAGAAAGGTGTTGGAAGATTTTTCCACTTGGACCTTCCCTTAATGCATAGCATTATACATGTCCGCAAAGAAGTGTGCTTTGCATTATGGGAGATAATAAGACAAGCAGTGATGAGAGCTTGGTCCACCTTTACCACAAGTTGCTTCAGTCCTCAAGATACTTCAGGTGTAAACTTTGTTTGCTTAACTTGGATAAAGGATTAAACTAAATTCATTATATTAACATGTACATCAAATCAAACTGTATAAGGTGGGCTCTCGTAGATACAGTCACTGGACTCGCAGTGACTGTTTCGAACTATAATTCTCTAGTAACCAGTATGTCTACGGTCTTTGGTTACACATAAATACATAAGCTAATTTACTTTATCACTAAAACCAGTAACTTATTATAAACTACGAAAACTATCCAAAATGAATATTACTCTACTTGTATATATAAGAAAACTTTTTATTAACTTTATAACAAAATAAATAGCCAAAAATGATAGTAATACTTGAATTGTATTGTCTAATATTGTACACTGAATTGTACAACTTGAATTCTACAATATAAATATCTTGAATACGCAGGCCCGGCTGGTGGCATGTGCGAAGTGTGCAATATACACAGGAGTTGCAGAAAAAAAGGTGCCTCAAAGATGTCAAAAAATACGAGATAAGAGTTTAAATGAACAACAAATGGTACATATAATTATGAATGTATGTCGTCTTCTGTTCGGGCCCCTTCAGATCTTCCTGGAAATGAACAAATAAATTCTGAAATTGTATCCTGGACCTGATTATATACCTAAAATAGTTCTTTATTTTTTGATGTATCATAAATCAACTTATGCTTAATTGTTGAGTTCTGTGTACGCATCCTAATTTTAATCGGATCGGATGCATGTGGTCCAGCCCTAAAAGTCGGCTTACCTGATAACTCATTCTTCTCGACATGCGAGCCTGTTATATTAGCAGACTGTTAGGGTGACGTCAGCGACACAAAATAATTGGCAAATGGGATTTATAACAACAATCTTGAAGAACTCTTTGCAAATTCAGTGATTGCATTGAGAATACTATTGACTTTGCCCGTTTCAGTTGCTAAGGGAGAGAGAGAGAGAGAGAGAACATTTTCTAAATTACAATTAATAAAGAACTACCTGCGATCAAGCATGAGTCATGAAAAACTAAATGGTTTGGCACTAATTTCAATAGAAAATAATATTGCTCAGTCTATCAACACTGATGTACTGTGACAGGATTTCACTAAAATGAAAGACAGACGAGTCCCTTTTAGCAAAATTAATGTAAAGAATATTTGAATAAATCTCTTAACTTTATATTACTATTTTATATTATTTTGAAAATTTATAACTTGAGTAGTTTTCACATGTTTTTCATTTCCTGTTCGTTTTATTCACACTTTATTAAAAAGAAAACTTTTTTGGAAAGGCACCGAATATTAATCGCACACATAAGAAAAATACTATGCGCCGGTCCTGTGTATACATGATGGGAATGATAATACATCTGTCCCAAGAATCTTGGTGAGCTTTCTATACTAAGGTTTTAATTATATTTCTTTTGTTTTTGTATATTTTTTCTGTTTCCTTTGTAGGTTTTTGAAGGAATGATTTGTATGCCATTTGCTTTTCTTTTATTGCATTTTTTTATACACATTCAAAATTCTAAATGCTTTTCTTTTTAATATTTTATTTTTCTTTCCAAGTACTTCAGAGACTGCTTTATGAATTATTTTTATTAAAGTTTTCCATTCTTCTTCTTCTATACTGTCACTGATTTTGGCTTCTTTTTAGGTAATCTGTTAATCGTGATTGATACAGCATTCTAATACTTTCTTCTTGTAAAAGGTATACTTTGTATACTTGTTCTATATTTTTTTTCTTATTTATTTCCTTTCTCCATTTTGTTAGTATTTCTATTTTAGAAACTACTAAGTAATGATCTGAAAAATTTCATTTCCTCTGTAAACATGTACATCTCTCATATGTGAAGCTAGTTTCTCATTAGTAATGATATAATCAATTATAGACCTTGTTCCTCTGCCATTCCAAGTACAGTGGAACCTCAGGTGTCGAACATAATCCGTTCCTAATATGGCTGTTCAGAAACCGATTTGTTTGAAAACTGAAACCATTTTACATAAGAATTAATGTAAAATGGATTATCTGTTTCTGAACTCCAGATGATTGCTTATTTAAACCTTTATAACAGTACCTCATGCATAAAATCGTATACAAAAACAATGAAAATGCATAAAATCTTACACAAAAAGAATAAACATAATAAATAAATAAAATACAGACGAAAATTGATCACCTCTTTATTTTTGAGTATTGTACAGATCGTTGATTTTGCCATACTGAACTGTATAGCATGATCTGAGACAAGAACGCTTCATGTTTGGATATGATTTCTTTTTTCACTTCTATAGTGGTTCTAAAAACTTTTCTTTTCGCTTTGCTGCTATCACTTTCTTCAGCCCCATGGCTGAAGAAAGACAGTGATAGCAGCAAAAAAAAAAAAAATCAAGAAAAGCTTCTTGATTCCAGGTGTCTGCATGGAGCAGAGGCTATGGCGTAACTGTTCTTCTGCTGTAATTTCACTCTGCAGAGCATGTGGTTGCCGGTTTGCCTGTTCGAAAACCGGTGTGTTTTTGTTCGGGAACCGATTTGTTCGAGATGAGAGTTGTTCGACAAACGAAGTTCCACTGTATATTTATTTATATTCGTTTTTTTTTTTTTGAAAAAAAGTATTCGTTATTTTAAACTTACTGAAAATGCAGAAGTCTAGTAGTTCTTGATCAATTGATGCAAATTTCTCCATATGCTCCTGAGACATTTGGGATGATCTCCAACTCTAGCATTAATATCTTCTGCTATTAATATATAGTCATTTTTATTACCTTTATTTAATTGTTTTTGTAGCTTTTCATAAAACTGCTCAGCATCCTCTTTTCTACCTTCTTCAGAGGCATATATTCCTATGATATTTAAGTAGCTTCTATTTGTTTTTTCTGATAGATAAAGGGCCAGAACAGGAGGTCATCCCTGGAAGTTGAATAAAGGTGTGGTTAGTAAGGGTGTAAGGACTAGAATTTTTGTTTGGAGAGCTGTGAATGAGTGGAATGGGTTCAAGGAGATGAATGATAGATTGTGTGGATAGTTTGGGTCTCCTGCAATGAGTCTTCAGACTCCATAGATGTGCCCATACAATAATAATAATAAATATAAAATCAGCAAATTTAAAAAAAATATAAAACCCTTTTCACAGTGAAACCTATATTCATGCACATATTACAAATTCATATTTTATATTTTATAATATGAATTTAAATATTTATGAAGTACATACCTTTTTTTTGCTCTTTTAGTCAATGGTTTTGAATCTGGAACTAAAACAGAATTTATAAGAAATAGTAAACAGATGGTACTTAATATAATATATATATATATATATATATAAGCTAATAAAAGATATTAGCTGATTTATTTTATTTTTTTTAATTTGAAACTTATGTCTGAATCTTTTCTGGAAGAGGAAAGGAAACTAGTATATTTCAGATAGAAATTTCTCAAAATGCAAGTAACATTAACTGAGTGTCTGAATTCTGACAAAACACATTTTCAGACATTAAACGCAACGAATAAACAGAATATCTATTTTCATAAAAACATAGTGCATGTCCTGAACAGAAAACAAATGCATATAAAAAAATTCCTTTTTGAAATTATGGACTTTACAACTGTGTTATAAATAACTTTTTTAGTTTCCCAATGTTTCGATCATATTAAGATCATCATCTGAAGTATATACAAATATACAAGGACAAGCTTGAGCACACAGTAAGCTAAAGAAACACTAATTTGATCACCTGTTATTCTACTGGCATGACCTCTAAGTGAAAAAAATAAAATAAAATACAAATTAATTAATTTGTAATTTTTTTTTTCACTAGAGGTCATGCCAGTGATCAAATCAGTGTTTCTTTAGTTTACTGTGTAATGTAACTCAGCTTGTCCTTGTATATTTGTATATACTCCAGATGATGATTGAAACGTCAGGAAATTAAGAGTTATTTATAATACGGTTTTAAAGTCTATAATTTCCAAAATGAATGCCGATCACCGTGCAACATTAAAAGAAAGCGTATAAAAAAAACTTTGGCTATGTAATAACAATGCATTGGATTTTACTGATATTCTTAATGTAATGCTATCATATAAACTGATATCACAATTTTTCAAGATTTTGCTAAAATAAAAGCAAGAAGTAACAATATATTAGAGAAGTAATCTAATATTCCTGGATATCAGTATGGTCTTTTACAAAGTAAACCATTTTGATCTGTTATTAAACTGAGTACAGTTTATTAATAATGTTCAACACAGACAGTTGCTGTTCAATATTCAGATTAATGATTTTAGTAGGAAAAGCAATAAAGTCAATTTACAGACAATAACTACTATGAATTCTGCTGCAATCTTATGAATAATGGACTATATAACATGGAAATCACTTGTAAATAAACAGAATTTAATTTGAAAGCCTATTTTTGGCTTTCATATTAAATTCTATTCTTTTATATTAAATAATAGACTATACAGACATGAAAATCACTTGTAAATAAAAGAAAACTAGAAAGGGATAGTCAGAGTAATATGAATTACTGAGAATATTGTTGATAATAGTTATTAATATTATTATATATTAACAAATTAAGAATATAATGATAATTACAGTTAATGAATACAGATTTGGAAAACACAAATTTTCTCATTTTACATGATGCAAAAAAAAAAAACTTAGAAATGCTTTAAAATTACACTAACTAGTTTCTGAAAGCATTTCTTTTACTTAAATGAGTTGAAGCCAAAGAAGAGTATTTTTTCACATATTAATATTTTTATTTGACCATAATAATATATCTGCAAACATTTAAAAATATAAAAGAAATAAATTATTTCTTTTACATTTTAAATATAAATTATATTAATTTTTTTCCTCCAATAACATGACATTTGAATTGTAAGCATTGAAACTTCCAAGAAAGGTGATCTTATTGTTTGGGTATTTGGAATGCAGAAATAATCAAAGAGGTGAAGTGGTTATCAGAATCTCTGTCCAAAACATTTTCTATCACTCCCTTGTCAGATGGGGGTGGGGGTGGGGAGACTGAAAGAAAGTGGCATATTCTGTAGACAAAAACAATAAGATCACCTCAATACTTTCAAAAAGAGCTACCTACAAATAACTTAAAAGACAAAGTAGAGCGTATCACTAAATAAGTTGTGTGCACATAAATGAGAACAAAACCATTTCCTTTCATTCAAATATTTGTAATTTTCATGATAAGTCCTTGGACTCCATGGAGGTGTTGTGTAATAAGAATAATTTCATCATTTCATTTACTTTTACATAAAAGCATATACTGCCATTAATTTTCCTTTCTATTAAAAACAGTCCACAAGCTCTAAAACCCTCATTATACCTTGGATCTTTAGTTCCTAGTGAATCAACCTAACCTATAAAGTCAGTGAAGGTATCAGTTTAACATAAAATGTGAATCGGCTTTAAGTTACACCTCAGTTACATCATTATCATCAAGTTCCTCCTCTGAAGCAGAAGAAAATCACAGCATAGCAGAAAACTGCCTCCTATGTCTGCAGAGAATAATCACAAATTGCAGTCAAAATGAAATGCAAGTAAAATATAGTATGATAGGTTGAATAAAAAAAAAGAAAAAGAAAACAAAGAAAGAAATTCTACAGTAACATCAAATAATATTAAAAACCTAGTTCACTCCACTTTGTCAGACACTGAATTTATCTTATCCTGAAGAAGTCTAAACAGTAGGTTTAAAAAGTTTTTTTGTTATGATTAACACTGATTATATTTCATGATACTTAGAAAGGATTTGCACATTTAGATAACTTCAATGAAAGTGAATGTCATAGGTGTTTACAATCACTGTCATTATACTGCTCTGCTATTATACTATACTATATAACTTAAAAGTGAGGCTTGTTTATGTGAGCCTGAACGCTTATGATATTTTGTGTTATTTGTAAGATATGGCATTTATACATCCTGTATTTATAATATATATGTAATAGATGACATTATGTATTGATGATGATGATGATAGTAGTGGTTCTGTATATTTGGTGGATTAAATGGTGGAGACGAAGAGCTGTAGAATGCCTTCCTTCAATGAGTCCTTGGAGGTGTCGCATAATAATATGTCAAACATGTTTATCTGTGAGCTAAAATTGCTCACATGGAAGGTCAAAGTATGGTCAGAAACCAAAGCGAGATACACTAATAACTACTTGCAGTACTGAGACATCCTCATCTCTGAAACAAGCTTGGTTGAACTCGTGAGGACACTATTTGCAGGCCCATTCAAACTTTCATTGGAATCTCAGACTAAGCACTGGATTCTCTGTCTTGCTGGATTTCCTGGTAAAGCATTCAAAAATGACAGCCTGTAACAACACAGTTCCCTTGAGAGCTAAATCTGTTAATAATAATTATAAGAGGTTAAAAAATAATAATAATAACACTTCACTTGCATTTAGTACTGCAATTCGAAAAGTGGCAGAAAATATAAAAATTCAGATATAACATGTGGTCTGTCAATAGAAAAATCAAGGTATACTCGATTAAAATAAAGTATCTAACTTACTACATGGTGTTGTGCTACCCAAGTGATGACTTACGCTTGGACTCGCCAATAGCTCTTCGGCATGAAACTCTTAGATTTAGATTTCGATCTCCGAGTTTCGCACCCGGCTGTAATATAATACGGGATTTATTATCCCCATCCTACTTGTTTATCCAAGTTAATTAACCTACACATAGGTTGTGCTAGTTCCCTAACTGATACAAAATGCCAATAAAACATCCGATACTTTTACTTGTATCATAAATATACTTAGTTAATTCAGAATATATATTTGATATGGCACAAAACATTTCACTCAAAAAACAGGTCCCCAGCTATGGACAGTTGGGGTAATGCTGAACTGCGTAAATATTTACCTTGAAGATGTTTTGGTAATTGCAGTTCCAATGTTTTCTGTTTTCTCGCTTTCCTTTTTGAAACTGATTTCTGTTTGTCTCTGAAATTTGCTTTTCGTCCCATTATGTTAAGATTACAATTTTATTAGTGAAATATTCCAAATCTTACAATCAACACGTGTAAAAATAACTTGTTACTACTCACGCCGAAACACTGTGCGGCGCTGGTTAGTGTAACTAACCAGCGTTCGTTTATTATATAATTATTATAATAAATAAATAAATAAATAAATAAATATATATATATATATATATATATATATATATATATATATATATATATATATATATATATATATATATATATATATATATATATATATATATATATATATATATATATATATATATATATATATATATATATATATATATATATATATATAGTAGAATATATATACAGGGTGTTCGGGATAAATTTGACATATTTATAATTAATTATATTTTTCCGTAAGTTACATGTATTAACACACACTTCTCTTCATTTAAAAGTTTGGACCCTTCTTCATTCATATACAAGATGTCAGAAAGGATGGATAGCTGGAACCCACCTGAATCATGGAAGAGAATAACTTGTATCATGATGATTCGTGCCCGCCATCAAAATAACGATATTACGACTGCTGCCCAATGCTCCCTGAATACAGTAAAAACAATCAGGAATGAACTAGAGACTTGCAATGGTGACTACGAGGATGTAGCAAGAAGAAAGATCCCTAGCAGACGATCTGATTGCGTTCGTACAGCAGAATTCCTCGCAAATCTGCAGGAACAGGTGTTGAAGAACCCTGGCATTGGAATTCGGGCTTTGTTCGTGGAGTTGCTAACTGTAGTCAAGCCCTGGATAACAAGGGTAGCCAATGGTAGGCCGTATGTATGGCAGCAGGATTCGGCCCCTTGCCACACCTCTGGGAAAAGTCAAAAATGGTTGTCTGAAAATTTCTACGACTTCACCAGTCCAAATGTTTGGCCTCCAAACTCCCCAGACCTTAACCCCATGGATTATTTTGTATGGGGCGCAGTTGAAAAAGACACCAATCGCACTTCCAGTAATACAAAAGCCCAGTTAATGGATAAAATTAAAACAGTTTTTGTGGCCCTTCCCAGGGAGACTGTAGCATCAGCTTGTTCGAGGTTCCGAAGCAGAATTGAAGCTGTGATCGATGCTAATGGTGGTTATTTTGAGTAAATCTTGTTGATAGTATTGTAATTAACTCTGCCTGTAATGTTTTTTTGTCAATTCATTAAATTTAATAGATACAAAGAAGATTTTCTTTTTCCTTACGAAACTGTCAAATTTATCCCGAACACCCTGTATATATATATATATATATATATATATATATATATATTCTACATTTTCTATTTTAATTTCAATGATAGACTATGACTGCCCAAAAACAATGTTTTTTTTTCTTCCTCTCCTAAAATTTAGGATCGTAATAGTGCTATAATTAGAACCTAGCACACACGAGACTGCATATCATCATCAGAGACCGTCAGGGAGTCAAGGATTCATCGAGGAGTGGTTATAATTACCATACCAGATGTCCAGATAAATATACATGAAAAGCTGAGAAATACAAGAAATTTAGAAAATTACTTGGAGCGGTACCATGGGAAGATATGTACGTCAGGGAAAAGATGTCAGTAGTTAAAGGAAGTGGTAAAGAAATGTGTAAAGGAACGAATAGCTGACTGCATACCAAAAGTTAACAGAATTAATAAACTTGGAATTAAATGGATGAGTTATAGCATTAAGCAGTTAAAAAAGAACGAGAAGCTTGTGGAAGATATTCATAGATAGAGATGAACAGCAATCCCATGAGCAATATAAAGAACAGGCCAGCAGTATGGCAAGGAAGGCAAAATCAAAGTATCACAGGAGATTTACCGAATGAGCCAATTGATGAAGCCAGATTTGGGGACGTTAATAGAATAGGAAGTTCAAAAGTGGATAAAACAGCCCATAGAATTATCTGGTTACTGAAAAACACCCGATATGCAGAAAGAAAGTTATTATACTTCTTTATAAGGCTTTAATAAGACTTCACCTGGATTACTGTGCAGAGATTTGGACCTCTGGATTTCTTGAAGAAGTACATGAGGTGGAGCGGATTCAGAGGCGAGTGGCCCAAATGGTCGCAGATTTGTGTGGTTATCTATATGAGGAGATTGAAGATTTATGGGTTAGAGAAACTGGCTGATCAGTGGATAAGAGGAGATATGACAGAGACATATAAATTGCTTTGGTCGGTTTATAGGACTAATATGGAGTAAATATTTCAGTACATGAATAATGTGAGGAAAACTAGAGGCCATTCATGGAAATTGAGTAGGAGTGTGGTTAGCAAGGGAGTGAGGACTTGGTTTTTTTCTTGGAGAGTGATGAATTAGTGGAATAGATTGCCAGAGTCGGTGGTGTGTGCTTGGAAGTTAATTATTTTAAGGCAAAATATGACAGGTACTGATAATTGATAATTAATATGTTTGAAATGGACCTCCCTCGATGAATCTACATACTCCATGAAGGTGCACATAGGCAATAATAATAATAATAATAATAATATAAAGAGATAATTATCGTTATAGAACGTAGCTTAAATTTGTTGTTATATGAATGTTCCATTCTGTTCTTGTATGTTGATGAATTTTCAATATAGTACACCCAAATATTATGTTAAGTAAAAAAGTATGTTTACTGTTTCATTAAATATTTTAAATTTTGATCTGATTAATATTTTCCCCGAGCCTGTGTAGCTCAGTGGATGTGGCGTTTGCCAACCACGGCGCTTGGCCGCAGGAAGGAAGACTTGGTTTCGAGTCTAGTCGGCGACTAGAGGAAATTTTTCTAAACCTTTTTTCGACCGGTTCCCGAGTTAGTCGATCTCTGGCACGGGCAAGCAGGTTTTTCCTCCCGGAAACTCAGGTTTTTCGTCCTGTAAACTCAAGAAAATCGACCGTAGAACCCACATTATTTCAGACATTAAATATATTGTGTTAGGGTTAGGGACCACGAGATGGCGGCACATTTGAGCCGTCTCTCTTCACTGAGTACCGCTTAATTAGTGATAGACTTGGGCCATCTATCTCTGATTGGTACCAGTGGAGATTGAACTGCCCACTCAGTCTCCAAAAGTTAGATAGGGCTAAATGGCCTCGCCTACTCCCCGTATACGGGAATAAAAAAGGCGTTAGCTGATTAGCTGATATTTTCCCCTTCATATGAATGAGGAAAACATATTATTTTATGCTGCTCTCGATATTTTCAGGGCATTTGAGGAGAGTAAGGAAAAAGATCTTTAATGCATATCTGAAAGAATGTGGGCAAAAGTATAGACCCCACGGATACTGCCTGGGGTCTATACTTATTAACATAGAAATCTGAGGAGAGGAAACCCATCAAAATGACAAGTACATTCATAGAGGTTACTGGAGACCTATTCGCGAGGAGCATACCAAAAAATGATAATAATACTAACCTATAATACAAATAATAATGCTAATATTATTACAACAAATACTATTTAGAGGTAATGAAACCTTTATACCACACTGCTCAAATACCCTGAATATGTTCTACAAAAGTTTCCATAAACTTTTTCAATAATTTCTCTCCTAAGATAGCTAAGGTAAGCTAGGATATCTGGAATACCAGTGGTAGAATCCATATTGGTGATCACTATCTAATCAGTTAGCGGGTTTCCTAGTAATAAAGAAGTTGGTTGTTGTTAACCTATCCGGTGTTTTCAAGAGGATAGAGTTGAGGGCAATGGGATGATAGTTTGATGGCTAACATTTATCCTGCTTTTCAGGGATGAGTTGGATATGGAATGGAATAGAACTGGAAGAAGACAGAATTCTAGCATGCACATTTTAAGCAATATTTGGAGGATATCAAGTTTGCAAAATTGGAATTACACGTGATTCCAATTTTGCAAACCGCTCTTTTCCCATCCAACGAAACAGTCTTTTCTGTGCTGCTTGAACTATATCAAATGGAGTTACCCCCATAATTTCTATTGCCCTTCTTGCATGGTCTGATTAGTGCTTCTGCTCACCTTATCTACATGCCTGTCCAACTAAATAACCAAGACAATCCTGGATGAAATGAGGACTTCATCCACCACCCCACATAAACTGCAACAACTATTTAAAGCCTTAATTCTCTAATAAGTTTGCTAAGTCAGAGGAGGCATGCAGTGGTCTGGTCATGTGATATTGAGAAAGAGATTTCTTGGTTGCCTATATACAAGTTCCAAGAAAAGAATGAAGATGGAATTCAGCCTTTCTGTAGGCAATATTACCATGGTACCAGAGAGGTATAAGTATGGAAGGGCAAAATTTGTCCAATAGTTGCTAAGGATCTAAGAGCTCCAGCGTAATTTCAGCAGAAGGAACGTTTTCTGAATTTGGTGGTTTCTGATTTGCATTTGTTGGTATTTTATTTTTATTTGATTTTTTACAAATTTTTTATTTGATTTTTTTACAAAGCAGACAAATTACAGATTGCACAAAAGGCTAATTGGATAGATGACGTTTCTGACTTCAGTTACTTCAGATTTGCCTAATTTTCATTACTGATTGCGTTAGCAAACTTATTAGAGAATTAAGGCTTTAAATAGTTGTTGCAGTTTATGTGGGGTGGTGGATGAAGTCCTCATTTCATCCAGGATTGTCTTGGTTATTTAGTTGGACAGGCATTTAGATAAGGTGAGCAGAAGCACTAATCAGACCATGCAAGTAGGGCAATAGAAATTATGGGGTAACTCCATTTGATATAGTTCGAGCAGCACAGAAAAGACTGTTTCGTTGGATGGGAAAAGAGCGGTTTGCAAAATTGGAATCACGTGTAATTCTGGTTGCGGTCAAAATTACAAAAGAATACAACTATTATTCATAATATATTTGGAGAAAGAGTTGGTAATCCCAAAGAATTCATATCATTGTTTGGGTAATAATGCTGTTGAAAATGTACTTTCAGAGATAAATAATCGAATAGATTAAAGAGCTATTACATTTCGGATGGCGACAACAGCAGCAATGAAAGCATTAAATGTTGTAAAGAATTTTGAGATCGAGTAGATAAATCATAAAGAGAAGATTTATCGTTTATCTTTGCGGGGATTGAAATATTAAATCTGAGAACTGCATATGTACCACTTCTTATAAAAGGAATTATTCCAGATGTAATTTCGACAAGCGAGGATGTCCTTTGAAGTTTTGTGATATGTAACATATTAAGCTTTGATACAGGAGTTATGTGTATGTTATTGGTGTTTATATTGACGCCCTGAATGCTTAAGCCTGAATGTGTGGGCTTTCTATATATCGATATTTTGAGTTTACCAGAAGAGTGGGTCAGTTTGAAATCAAGAAAAGGCAGGGAATTATCCGTTTCAAGCTCGGCAATAAACTTAATACTATGATGTCGGCAATTGAGATGTTCGAGGAAAACCACAAGGGAATCATGTTCATGGCTCCAAATAATGAAGACATCATGTACATAGCGTTCACAAACTTTAGGTGTTAAAATATCGCATATAAACATTTTTATATGCGATATTGTTGTTTGACATTTTATTGCTCCTTGCTTCTATATTTAGACTCCTTCTAGGCATGATATCGCAGAGTAAGGAGAAGTAGGATTCTCTGCTAGCTGGTTGCGAAGCCTACTGACAAGTTATCATCTAGTTTGTTGTTTATCATCCTTTACAGTTGCCCTCTAAAATGGACGAAGAAATGGCTCTAATTTTATAGTGTTCAGCATTTCCCATGAAAGGACAGAAACTGGAAATCGGTCCCATTCTGGAAACAAAACATTCTAACCCAATTAAAATAAGCAGACGATGGCGTTTCACTGGGGAATGAGACTCATCCGCCATCTAGGACAGCAGTTGTTATTTCTTCCATCTGTTGATTGTATGCTTATAAGGCGATCATAATCACTTGAAGCGACAAAGTCCCATTTATAGAAATACGCCACTTCGTGGACAGGAGGGATTGGCCAAGATGAGAGAGGCAATAAATTGCATATCACTAAAATTGTGTGCAAAGTTGATTGATTATCAGATTTACTCTTTATGTTTTTCACTAGCCAGACCAACAATGGAAAACATCGAAGTTAAATTTTTGGTCTGACATTGGCAAATAGGAGAAGAGAAAAAAAATCGTATAACGCCTTTTATTCTCTTTGTAGGGGGTTTCAAACCTATGAAACGTTTGGAGACTGAGTGGGTAGTTCAATCTTCACTGGTAGGGAATCAGAGATAGCTGACCCAAGAACGTCACTAATATTAAGCAACATCCAGTGAAGAGATAGCTAACAATTGCCTACATCTCGTAAATCCTAACCCTGACACAATATTTTAATGTCTGAAGTAATGTGGATTCCACGGTCAATTTTCTTGAGTTTATTAGATAAAAACCAGCTTGCTCGTGCCAGAGATCGACTTTCTAGGGAAAATGTCGAAGAAAGGCTTAGAAAAGTTATGACAAGAATTGAACCTAGGTCATTCTTCAAGCGGTTTAGTGTTGCAGAGAATAAATCCACTTCCACTGAGCTATACATGTTTTTTACCGTTTTTGAACACAAATTTATTATTTGTATATTTATATTTCATGTTTCTTTGTTTCTTCACCGAGTTATTTTTTCCTTGATATATATGTATAGAACTAAATATATATGTATATTTTTTCTTCTATATAGATATATATTAAAAAGAATTGAATGAATAGAACCGAGATTTAAGTAAAAAGGTTTTAATATAAAAACACGACTAGTTTCGGCTTGTAACAGCCTTCATCAGGTGACATTATAAAAGGAAGAAAAAAGAAAAACACTAAAACACTGAAGCTTAAATAAACTATGAACATCATATAGAGAGTCTCTATAATAATTGACATTAAATCGTTGTGGTTGTATTTAAAGTTGTTCTTTCGTTTGTTGTATTGTTGGGAAATAATGCTAGATGCTACTAGTGTTCACGAGAAGCTAGTAGCATCTCGTGAACGCCAGTAGATGATTACAACTGAATGACTATCTGGGAAGTTGTAGCTCAGGTTGTTATTTAGATGAACAGGATTGAAGATGATTTCCCTAGATTCTACGATTTGTCTCTCTAGTTCATCATTGCAACGGAAGATGTTAGTAGATTTTTCCCAGCAGACTTTGTAACTTTGGGTTTCATCATTAGGATTAGTCGAGAAAAGGACATGACTTGATAATGCACTGGCTCACTGGCTCTTGTAAGTAATGTCCCTCATGTGTTCTTCCATACGCAGTTCAACAGATTTGTCTGTTTTCCTAAAATAAGGAATATCACAATCAACCAATATTTTATATACACCAGGGTATTTGAAATGATGATGACAAGGTTTTGGGTGGCTTATTAAGAAACGGATCTTTGGAAGTGGAGTGAACAAGGTTCTGATATTGTATTTTCTTAGAACGTTTGCTAATTTATGTGAAGCTGTACTTATGTAAGGAATAGATATATTGCCTTTGAATATATGTTTCTTCTGAACGATGTCTAGGAGGATTAAGAAAGAAAATTTCATTGATTTTCTTGGAATATTCATTAACTTTGGAAGAAATTTTGAGATGGTTTATTTCTGTAAGAAGTTCAATTGTGTCATCCAGAAGAGAACGGGCTCTATGTCCCAAGGTGGAAATTATTCCAAACGTATGAGGAGGGAAGTGATTGGACTGACTATGCAGATATCTGTTGGTATGTGTGGGCTTTCTATATATCGATATTTTGAGTTTACCAGAAGAGTGGGTCAGTTTGAAATCAAGAAAAGGCAGGGAATTATCCGTTTCAAGCTCGGCAGTAAACTTAATACTATGATGTCGGCAATTGAGATGTTCGAGGAAAACTACAAGGGAATCATGTCCATGGCTCCAAATAATGAAGACATCATCTACATAGCGTTTACAAACTTCAGATGTTAAAATAAAGGAAGAGATAACCTTGGTTTCAATCGTCATCGGGAATAAACTTCTCCATCATAATAGCTGCAGTTTCCACTAAGGTTTTAGTGTAGGTGCCATCTGTTTCCTTGATAGTTGATAATATAGGTGTTGTCCTATTCTTGCTTGCTGCTAATTTATATATGCAATTCCAACGGTTTGATGCGGTTGAAACTGTACAGAATTTTTCCCGTGATTCTGTTTCCGCGTTTGTAATTTTGGACTGATAGCTGTGTTTGGATTTATAGTAGTTCTGTCTTCTACTCTCTCTTAAATCTTGGTTATTGTTTGTTCTTTGGTAGTCGTCGGAGTGCGTTAATTTCTTTTTGGACTGTGAGTTCGTCGTTCCACCAAGGTACTGATTTTCTTCCATCGATGTTTAGCTTCTTGGTTGTTCTGAGTGTTTGGTCGCTGGAGTTTTTCAGACCTAATGAAAGTGCAGAAGCAAGGAAGTCTACATCGGCTTGTGCTGATTCCCAGATGGCTAGGTTGTTGTCTTAGCTGAGCTGTTGTTCGCTAATCCCATTCAATCGATGTTCTGAGATTACGCATGAAAATCCTCTTTTTAATGCTTTTACAAATATCTCTAGATTGGTTTTATTCGTGAAGTACTTGGCGATAATGCGATGGTTTGTGTTGTGCATTCCGTTTAAATTTTTGTTACTGATAATAAAACTTAATCATAAAACATCTTTCCTCTTCCTCGCATTTCCTTTCGGAAACTGGGGGGAGAAATAGCATTGTTTACTATTTTCAGATCAACAAAGCTGCTTCCTCTGGTATTTTAATGAGGGAGTATTACTTTTGTCATGTGTAGGGAATTTGATGCTAAGAACTCTTCCAGATTTTTATGTGCTATCGTTAAACCATCTAACCGAATGGATGTTGCTATGCATTCCAAGAATTAGGCCGTTTAGCATTTTATCGAAGCCAACAAAAATCAACTAATCAAGCTTCTTTGCAGTTAGGTGTGCCACAAACGACTGTTTGGAGAGTTGCTCATAATCGCCCTCGACTCCGTGTCTAGAAACTGTAGATTTTGCTCAAGACAGTTTGTCAAAAGTCGAAGCAAGTGAAAATTACCTTCGGAGATGGATATTTAATGATGAAGGTGCGTTTTGCGTATCAGGGAGGATAAATCATCATAACTGCAGAATATGGGGATAAAAAAACCCTCACGCCATTCGATTATTCAAAAGAGAGTACAAACGTGAATCTCAGGTGAGCTTTGTTGTGTTTGGAGGTGTTGGGGCTGTTTTTCTTTGAGGAAAAATACTGACAGTAGTGGGGTGCAATCCTAGCTTGCCTCCTTGTGGTGCATCCTGGATAACGCTAAAGAGCTAGAGATACTTGGCAACCAGGCCATATTGATATTGATATTAAGATATTGAGAGGTATTCACATTTTGTGAATACCTCTCAAAGATTTTATATGATAACAATGTCGAAGTTGTTCTTATTCAAGAGACTCACTGTAAGGATGATGATCAGCTCCAGCCCAGGGACCGAATTCCTGGTTACATTATCATTGGAGCCACTTACCATCATGCACATGGCTTTGCCACCTATGTACGTAATACCCTAGAAGATTCCAACCTCGTTACAACCAGCATTGTCGGTGGCGTTCATCTGATAACAACTATGATAGGGAACACCATTACCAACATGTATAAACACCCTGCCCTCTTGTGGCCACAAGTTCTACCAGTGCAGAACCACCCTGCGATGCATATAGGCGACTTTAACAGCCACCACACGCTATGGAAATTGGCTTCCAACAATGAATGCGGAGAGACTTTGAAAGGGCATAAATTCACAACATGCACCTAATTTTCGATGCAAAAGATAGATCTTTCTTCAGGTCAGCAACTTGGAACAGGGAGTACAACCCCGACCTCTGCTTCGTTACTCAAGACAACAATGTCAGATCCATCCAACCTCCCAGTTGGAACTTCCAGAAAGCCGACTGGGATGCATTTGCTGCCTGTCTTGACAAATATGTTCGTTGGATCCCTCTAACAAGCAGTAATTACAAAAGATTTGAAGGAGCTGTCTTAGCTGTAGGTAAGAAAACCATACCAAGAAGCTTCCGGAAGGAGTATATCCCTGGATGGGATGATGATAGTAATAAACTGTATCAAGAATATGTAGAGTGTGGCGATCCTGACATTGCAGATGAACTCATTCACACCCTTGACACCAACCGACAGAAGAAATGGACTGAAACAGTAGAAACACTCGATTTTTCGGCACTCCTGTAGAAAAGCGTGGAGCCTTCTAAAAACACTAGGTAGTGGCATCCTGACTGTCCGGGAACAATCGGCTATTTCTCCTAACCAATATGCATCACATATTGTCAGCACGTCAAGATATACCACCAAGGACAAACAACACACTCTTCAAATAAAAAGAGAACTTACATATTTGAAAAATAACCGACCATCAGACCCTCTATACTCACGGCCCTTCACTCTTGAAGATATTAACACTGATCTGATGGATATGAAACCAGGTAAGGCTCCAGGTTTCGACGGAATTCATCCTGATTTCCTGTTGAAGACAGGTCAAAGCTCGACAGTGGTTGGCTTGCTTTTTCTCTGACATCCTCCAGACTGGTAGACTTCCAAAAGAGTTTATGAGGACAAAAATTATTCCTATCTTAAAACCAGGAAAAACCAACAACATTCCAGAAAACTACCGACCACTTTCTCTGCTTAGCACCTGCTATAAGCTCCTAGAAAGGCTCATCCTTAATAGAATCGCTCCTAAGATAATAGAAGAAGTCCCAGTGGAACTGGTCGGATTCAGACAAAAACGAAGCTGCTGGGATCAGGTTCTGTCACTCACCACACACATATAGAGGCAGGCTACAACAATGCCAGAAAAACAGCTGGAGCTATTGTAGATCTTACTGCAGCTTATGACACAGTCTGGAGGCATGGCGCAGTCTGCAAGTTGCTCCGTGCAGTCTCATGCAAAACAATAGTAAAACTAATCGATAACATGCTAAGCAACCGCCTGTTCCAAGTGTATATGGACGAGAACAAAAGCAAACAAAGAACACTGGATAATGGATTACCACAAGTGTCAGTTCTGGCTCCCCTCCGTTTTAACTTATACATCGCAGATATGCCTCCATCTAAGAAGTTTTGCTATGCTGATGACATTGCTCTAGCCACCAGACACACCAATTTTACTGCAATGGAAGATACACTAACAAACGACCTTGCAGTCCTAGATGAATACTTCAGCAAATGGAGATTACGCCCGAATCCTAGCAAAACACAAGTTTCATGCTTCCAACTGAACAATAACCAGGCTAACAAAGAACACATGGTCTACTTCAAACACGAACTGCTACACTACAACAGATTCCCAAAATATCTGGGCGTTACTCTAGATAGAGCACTATCTTTTAAACCACATCTCATTAACACAGCATCCAAGCTAAAAACAATAAACAATATACTGCAAAAACTATGTGGAACAACTTCGGGTGCCTCAGCAACAACGCTTCGCTGCGCTGCTCTTGGCTTCGTTTACTCTACAGCTGAATACTGCTCACCCGTATGGGTGAACAGCACCCATGTGTATTTGGTTGATTCCCAGCTTAACACCACTATGTGCCTTATTTCTGGAACTGTAAAATCAACCCCAACCTACTAGCTCCCAGTGCTAAGCAACATCCCGCCTCCACACATTTGCAGATCCAACTTTCTTCTACATGGATACAGCAAAATCATGGAAATCCAAAATCTTCCAATCCATGAAGACATCACACCCCTAGAAATAAACAGGCTAAAGTCAAGGCACCCTCCAATCTTAACAATAAAAAATCTTGCAGAGACAAGCTTCAACATGAAGGAGAAGTGGAAAAACTGCTGGTGTAACACTCAACAGGGATCTTCCATGAATTAGTGGACCCAACACAGATACCTTCGGGTTTTGACCTACCTCGGAAAACTTGGTCTGCCCTTAACCGAATCTGCACCAACCATGGCAGATATGCAGACTACCTTTGCAAATGGGGCATGATTGCCTCACCCAGATGCGACTGTGGATCACCCCGCCAGATAATTAATCATATTATAGCAGAATGTGTCCTATGTGCATACAGTGGAAACCTGTCAGACTTCATCCATGCTACACTAAGTGCAGTTGACTGGATAATCAACCTAGACATTCAGTTGTAGCCTATTCGTGATTCTTGAATGTCTCTTTTATGACTGTATTATGTCTTCTTATTGTACATATGTCTATTACTATGTCCATATATATTAAGGATTAATGTAATGTAACTTTTAATGTGTGAGCCATACGCTAAATAAATACTGACAGTAGTGAACTATCTGGACATGCACAGTTGTATCTGTTACCTTAGTAGGAAGATCATCAGCCAAATGCGGTGTTCAAGCAAGATAGAGCACGGCCACATTGGGCTCTTATTGTCCAAGAATTTCATGAAATTTCCTGGGTGCTGTCTTGGGCATGGTGGACCAATTCCGGGGTCTCCACGCTCACTCGATATTATACCAGTTGATTTTTTCCTGTGGGGATATGTGAAGGACAATGTTTAACAGACCCCTGTGACCTCCCTCGATGAACTGGATCAGAATTGTTGCTGCGATAGAAACAGTTACAACGCAAATGGTAAAGAACACTTGGAAGGAAATTGATTATTGCTTGGACATCTTAGGCGTCGCAAAAGGCGTGCATGTTATTTAACATTGTGCAGTAACGATTTTGTACGTAATAAAACGTTTTGAGTTACACTTTCATATTCATAAGTAATTTTATTTTGTTGTTTCTGGTTTGAAAATTATAGGCCAAGGAAACCCCTAGAAAATTTATATAGCCCGTGTAGCTCAGTGGTTGTGGCATTTGCACACCATGGCGCTTGACTGCACGAAGGAAGACTTTGTTTCGAAAAATCTAGTTGACGACTAAAGGAAATTTTTCCTAAGCCTTTTTTCGAATGGTTGCTGAGTTAGTCGAACTCTGGCATGGGCATGTAGTTTTTTTCTTCCAGAAACTCGAGTTTTCTTCTCATAAACTCAAGAAAATTGACTGTAGTACCCACATTATTTCAGACAATAACATATCTTGTTAGGGTTAGGTACCAAGAGATGGTAGTACTTGTTTGCAAGCCTCTTCATCAGCGGCTGCTATAATTAGTGATAGCCTTAGGCCAGCTATCTCTGATTGGCTACCAATGGAGATTGAACTGCCCACTCAGTTTCCAAAAGCTAGATAGGGTATATAGGCTTCGCCTACTCCCTATAAAGGAATTCTGTATTCACTTTGAAATGAACCCACACTATTTTCAGAAATTAAATATATTGTGTTAGAGTTAGGGACCACGAGATGGCGGCACTTGTTGAGCCATCTCTCTTCACTGCGTGCTGCTTATATATATATATATATATATATATATATAACTATAAACCTCAAGTGCTCACTCTAGTGAGTAGGGGCATGGTGAACCCGAGGCACCTGAAACTGGACCACACCTTACTCCATGTAATATATACCTGTTATGTTATCTGTAGCCTGGTCCCTACTCTTCTTTCCCTCTGTATTTCTTTTCGCCTTGCTCCTTCCCCCCCAATGCTATTAGAGTATTCGAGGGCTAGGGGTAATTCTGTTTTATTTACCTATTTTTTTATCTCATGCACCTGCCCACCCCCAGTTAAAAATGGTGAAGACAAATCAGAAGACTATACCGCATCGGTCGTCGCGCGGGTTACCAAGGACCACACTGGATGTTAGGCTTCCTGGACAGCCAGTGACAAATGGGCTACAGGAGCAAGATCCACAGAACTCGAAAGTATTTACTAGGAAAAAGTGGAGCATGGCTAAAAATAGACAAGTCATGCAGTGCTTCTACACTTCAAACCTATCAGTTAGGGGATTTCAGAAACGAATGTTCCAACTTTGGCTCGAACGGCACCCAAATTCTGAAATTTCATTCGAAAGGCTGATGCAGCAACGCAGCTTCATTATCAGACGCAAGGTATTTAGTGAACTTGAGCTGGAAGCACTGAAACCTCAAGCTGTAAAAGGAGACCGTACTGATCCTGAAGTGACCAAGAATATGAATGAAGCAGAACCAGATTCCAACGTGCAGAATGCTGAAAATTTTGAAAATATACAAATAGTTGAAAGGAAGCTATCAGATAAGGAACAAGAACTCATACAAAAAATTATCGAGCAAATGAACAGCAACCAGGAACGAGTCAGGCTTCCAGTATTGAGACAAGTACCTCAACAAAAACTCAAGGAACTCCTACAAGAGGCCAATAAAGCTGCAAGGGATATTCCTACTGGAATTATTGGGGAAACGAATCAACTTATGTACTCAATAGCCTACGTCGTAACATCTGAATTAGGATATAAGATTAGTGAACCCAAAAGCAGTAAGGCTCAGGAACCAAAATGGAAGCATCGACTGGAGAATAAAATTCTTAAACTCAGAGCAGACGTGAGCAATTTGAAAAACTTTAAGGAAAAGAAGCTGAAAAACGCAAAAATCCGAAATAACCTCATAAAGAGATATAATACTGGAACACGACCTATTGATGAAGTATTGGAGGAAGTGAAGCAAAAAATAGTTGCAGTTGCAGCTAAAATAAGAAGATACAGTGCACGCATTGAACAATACAAGCAAAATTCGATGTTTCGCGCAAATCAGCACCAGTTTTACAAGAAAATTGATTGCTGCAGGAATGATAACCTTAAAGAAAATATAAATATAAATACCAGAGGCAAAGAAAATACACTAAAGTTTTGGAAAAACCTATGGGACGACCCTAAGAGGCACAATAACAAGGCAAAATGGATTGAACAAATTACGAACAAATCTCAAGAATGAAAAATGGACCAACTGAAAAAAAAAATGAAATGGTTCAAAAGCAAGCAAAAAAAATAAAAAATTAGTCAACACCTGGGAAGGATGAATTACATGGCTACTGGTTGAAATATCTAACAGGCTTACATGAAAGACTAGCTAACCAATTTTATGATGTTTTAGAAGGAAAATGCAAAGAAGAGTGGCTGACATCAGGGAAAACGTTTTTGATCATAAAGGATAAAGAAAAAGGTCCAAACCCAGAAAACTTCCGACCAATAACCTGCCTGCCAACAACTTTTAAGCTACTCACAGGCATACTAGCTGATAAAATATACAGCTATCTTAAAACAAATTCTCTTCTCCCAATTGAAAAAAAAGGTAACAGCAAAAATTCAAGAGGCACAAAAAACCAATTGCTGATTGATAAAATGATTCTTAAAAATTGCAAACGTAGAAAAACCAACCTTCATATGGCTTGGATAGATTATAAAAAAGCGTGTGATTCGGTGCCTCATAGTTGGATTTTAAAATGCACAGAACTATTTGGTATTAGCGAAAACGTGCAAAACGTTTTGCAATCCAGCATGAAAAACTGGAAAACAACGTTGGTTATAAATAGAAAAGATATTGGAGAGGTAAACATAAAAAAGGGGCATCTTTCAAGGAGACTCATTATCTCCTCTATTGTTTATATTGTCATTGATCCCCTTAACTAGAATTTTAAACAAAACTGCCCATGGTTATCAAACTGCGCAAAAGAGTGCAAAGATATCTCACCTTTTATACATGGACGATCTGAAGTTGTATGCAAAATCAGAGAATTTATGCAAAATTGCTAAACAGTGTGCACATATTCAGTCAAGATATATCAATGGATTTTGGCTTAGACAAATGCGCAATTGCTGGAATAACAAGAGGAGAGTTTGTAAATATGAACGAAATCGAGCTGCTCAATGGTGAAATAATCAAAGCAATAAAATTCGAAGAGAGTTACAAATATTTGGGAATTTTAGAAGCATCAGAAATTCTGCACAATAAGATCAAAGAAAGAACCAGAGCAGAATACATAAGACGATTAAGAAAACTCCTTAAATCAATGCTTAATGCTGGAAATGTGATAAAAGCGATTAATACCTGGGCCATACCTGTTCTGAGATGAGATATTCAGCAGGCATTGTTGAATGGACCCAGCTAGAGATGGAAGATTTCGATGAAAAACTCGAAAATTAATGACAATGCACCATGCCCTCAATCCTTGCAGTGACATTGATAGGCTCTATCTATCACGCAAAAAAGGAGGTAGAGGATTATTACAAGTGAAGCAAGTTATTAAAGAAGAAAAACGAAATTTAAATGATTATCTGCAGCAAACAACGGAAAAATTTCTAATTGAGGTAAGGAAAGAGGGTTTATTTAAACCCATGGAGACAAAATTGGAATACAAAACCAACCAAGTAAAAGTGAGAATCGAAAGATGGAAAAATAAGGCATTGCATGGAAAATACCTTCACAGCACAGAGAACAGAGCTGACAGCAACTTGACCTGGCAATGGTTGAGAAATGGAGCACTAAAGAAAGAAACAGAATCGGTAATTTTTGCAGCACAAGAACAGGCCATTAAAACCAACGTTATGAAGGCAAAAATAAAAAAATTCAAGAAGACAGTAAATGTAGATTGTGCAAAGAAAAGGAAGAAACAGTAGACCACATTATAAGTGGATGCAGCAAAATCGCACAAATTGAATACCGTAAAAGGCATGATAACGTAACTAAGATAATCCACTGGCATTTATGTAAAAAGTATGGGTTTGAAGTATCTAAAGATATCGGAAGCATAAAGTTCACCAGAAAGTGGTTAAGAATGAAAAAGCTAAAATACTCTGGGATTTCAAAATCCAGACTGACAAAAGCTTGGAATGCAACACACCCGATATCACAGTGGTTGAAAAAAGTGAAAACAAGGGTGTTACGTTTATC
This sequence comes from Typopeltis vanoorti, assembly GCF_054136105.1. Taxonomy (NCBI): domain Eukaryota; kingdom Metazoa; phylum Arthropoda; class Arachnida; order Uropygi; family Thelyphonidae; genus Typopeltis; species Typopeltis vanoorti. The sequence continues at coordinate 115,894,810 of NC_143552.1, forward strand.
GAAATATCAGTACCAGGAGATAGTCGGATTGACAACAAAGAAAATGAAAAAATTACAAAATATCGCGATTTGCAAATCGAAGTTGAACGAATCTGGCAAAAGAAAACAAAAGTTGTTCCCATAATAATAAGTGCTTTAGGCGCCATCCCTAAAACATTGAAAAAACATCTAGAAGCACTCGAGTTAGATGGATTAAAAATTGGGCAGCTGCAAAGAAGGCCGCTTTGTTCGGCACAGCTTTCATTTTCAGAAAGTATTTCCACAACTTATAGGCCCTTGGGTAGGGCCCGAATTAGTGGAATATAACCAGCCTTTTCTTAAGACTGAGGAAGCAAATCAAGCTTTGATGAATATTATATATATATATATATATATATATATATATATGATGCAAACGAATGATGAAACATGCAATAGAAATGGTTACAGAATTCTCTATATTTAACAACTTACAATTTACTTTTTTTCTAGTATAACGATTGCCCACTTGGAGAATAATAAGAGATCAGTCAGTTTCGATGGAAAGACATGGGTTGGAATTTCTATGGTGCTAAGAATCTTTCTCAATATCTAACACGGTTCAAGTTTCTTCAGGGTGTAACTTTTTAGATAAGAATGGAGTCATCAGGTGATCAATATAATCCGGCACTCAAAAGGTTCTCTTTATTTAAAGTCATCGACTTAAATCGCTTTGGTTGGGAAACTGCAGCGGTAACGGAAGGGAATGACTGGAGATTGTTTTTTGCGATTACGATATTTCCACTAAGAAAGTTTTATCCACTTATGCCACACAGTGCAGATGAGTTAAACCTTGGATACACTGATAACTGTGTTCTACACGTCCAAACACAATTCTAGTCATATTTAGCTTTCAGTAATGAAATTGGTGATTTCACACCAGGGATGAAAATCTGCGATCTCCTATATTTGGGAGTCAGGTTCTTTTATTAACTATTGTTTTTTCAATCCGTTCACAAATGAGCTTTCCAAATAATATATTTTTTGTTTTTCACTATTTTACCATCATAAAAGAATCAAGTAAATGTTTAATTTATCTGAGGATTATCCCTGGTCTTAGTCTTCACACAAATTTGACCATCGAAGTAGTACTGAATAATATCTTCTTCAGTAATTATTATTTAAGAATTCTGGCAGTCGTTTTACTAAGATGAAAAATACACTAAAAGAAAATACATAAATAACTAAAATGTTCTATTGCTTGCCGTAAGATGGCGACACGACTCATACGATTCCTTCTTTTATAGAAACGAAAGACTTTCATACTGTTCCCCTAATGAGGGAATAAATGCGTTAACTGATTTTTAATAATATAAATGAAATAAATGAATGATATAAATGAAAAAAAGTTTAAAACATTCTGTTTAATTATTATTGAATTAAAACTAAACTACAATTTTCATTATTATACTAATTAATAAAAATCAATTAAATTTCAAATAAACCATGCAAAATATTTCGATTTTTATTACATACTTGTCCCATCTGGTCATTCAAAATCAAGAAACTGTCGTTTGCCTGTTTAGGTAGTCTTGCATCATAATGTGGCATTCATTCGAAAACCAATCATTGCGGAAGAAAGTTTCATTTTCATAAACGTTGACAAAAGTGTGAGGAATAAATAAACCTCTCTGTAACACATCCGATAGCTGCAAAACTAGCAACGTAACCAGTAGGTGATATGAAAAAACGTCCATTCCATGAAGCATTCTTTAACTAGTATTCTCATCATGTCAATTTTTTTTTTCTTATCACCTGTAAGTTTTTTTAACTGCGTAATCAAAAAATTATGTTTATCATTTCGCTGTTATGAATTTTAGCCTGTTTGAGGTCTACGTCCTTCCGACCAATATTTGTGTTGCGAAATTATTGATCAGTATCTGATTGTTTTATTAGCAACTTTGACATTGTTGCACGTGACTTTTGCACGTATCGCCAGTAGCTGAAATGGCACGTGAAAAAGAATGCTCTTCCCATGAGGTTAAGATTTTATAGGATACCATATCAGTGGTGTATCAGTTTGTGACCTAATCAAAGGCTACATTTCCCGAAATAAAATGAAGACAAGATTATATAAGAGACATTTTATATAAGGTTGCTACCTGATCTAAAGCCGGCATTTCCCAGAGAAATTGCACTGCACTGGTATAATAATAATAATAATAATAAAGAGAGAGAGAGAGAGAGAGACCTGTAGAACGTTGGAAGTCCGCGATATACAGCGGCAAATCACGCTTCACCTTTCAACCCCCCCCCCCCCCCCCCGACAGGACAGGCAATGTGCCGAGTGTATAAAGGTGAGTGTGAAGTTTGGTGGCTGAATTGTAATAGTTGGGAACAGTTTCTTCTAGAATGGAGACCTTTTGCTTGTATTGCCTGGAAAGATAAATAGCAAGGGATATACGACACTTGTTGACAATCCAATGCCTTGTATAATTTGCCTATTTTACAATACAGAACCATATTTCTTTCTACACGACAGTGCATCATATCATACTACAGTTGTTATTGCCATAACTTTTGGGAAAATGATGTGGAAAACCTTGACTGGCTTTCTCAGTGTCCTAATCTGAGCCTAAGAAAGATATTCTGGAATAAATACTACTGCATTTAGCAATGCTGCATGGATTGTTGAGCAATGCTGTCATAAGAACGGTCTAAATTCAGGACCGCAGTGGGAGGAAGATCACAGTATTAAGGTGTAAGCAGTTACTGTCGTTTTTCGCTGAAATACTCACTTCAACATACAATATGCACTATTTGTTGATCGCAGATCTTATAACGAATATTATCTGCAACTCTTTTTTTAATTCAAAAGAGTGCCTTTCGTGCAGTAAATTAAATTTAAAATTTGATCTTCAAAGTTCAACTTACGCCACATGCAGAAAAATCAGGCTATCAGTAAACAGAACTATTATAAAAAGATACTACTGAGAGTATTATTATTATTAAAAAAAACCTGAAGATCTTTAAAGAACATCAATAAGTAAGTAGGTTCACTTGTTTTGTTTATAACATTCTTTTCAATAGAACCCAATGTGTCTAAAGTTTTCTTCGCTGAACAACACAACAGATTCCCATTAACGTCGTGCTTTTAATTGCAATTACTATCATGAGTGTGGGTGGCCGAGTTCCACAGTGAGCGTCGATGTTTTGTGAATATCTTTAGGTGAAAGATGGATTTCATCTTTCACCTAAAGATGACGTGAAATAGAAGAATCGCTTGATATGAGACCACCACGTTGCTTACTGGAGGCCTAAAGTGGCTTGAACGAATTCAATGTTTAGTCTCTGTAGCTGAAAATAAGATAATGTAATCCATAACTCATTCACGGTGCTAATGTACGATAGATTTGCCACCTTTCTTAGAAAGAAGTGGGATTCCATGAATTCGTAATCGAAATTCTCGTACACTATTAAATAAAGTTCATAAGCTTCACTGATTGTATTTTTAGGATTTTTACTTGATAAATCAGAAGAACAGAGAGAGAGAGAGAGAGAGAGAGAACAAATTCCAAACTCTTTGAGAATAGTGTAGCTACAGCTGTCGCACATCATGCTGGTAATAAGCAATGAATGCCTTGAATGAAAACTAAAGATGAAATTTAGCAGCTGACATAATGTCTAAGTTCCTTTCTAATATCTTCATTATTAATATGATTCAAAAACATGGAAAGCCTTGGACTGTTCCAGCTTTCAGACTAATGTGATGTATGAAAACGTCACAGCAGTTCTCGCTTACATTGCAGCTGCGCGAAGAGATGAGTGATCAAGATTACAAGAGATGATAACTGAACAAGAAAATCAAAGATCAAGATTACAAGAGATGATAAATGTCACAAAAAATAATATCAAAATCAAGGAGTTGGTAATTATTTTCTTGGGGGCAGTTCCAGCTAAAGGAATAACCTTCAACACTCCTGTCGGATTTCGCTGTGCCAGGTGGATGGAGAATTCTATCTACACTTTCAAAATCTGGATGCTCAGGAGTCAGTTCAAATTAACAGAGAAGGAGCAGGAAGGAATCTCTAACATTTGCGTATTCGCTACTAGGCTCTATGTTAAAGCCTGCTTCCAAACTTCATCTACTGTGTCCAGTAGCGCACTCAGGGTTTAATCTTGGGGCGGGGACGAGTTGAGTAGACGATTTGAGAATACGCACTACGCATCACATACAACCTATGACTGAGCATCTGCAATCATCGCTAATTCAGAAGTAGTATAGAAATAGAAGACCTGACACAACATTAAAAAAAAAACGAATTTTATTAATTAGTTAAATGTTTTTGGAAAATTTTCTAGTGTTTTTTCCTTTTTTTGGGGGGGCCAACCCCCCTTCCCTTTGGGTGCGCCACAGACCGTGTCTATCCCTAAGGAAGGACCTACAGTTCCTGAAGAACACTTACCTGTACAAGGAAGTCAATGAAGCAATTGTCAATGCTGCATTTCAAAAATTCCTAGGACATCTCTAGTACCTTTCAGAGGAATTGATCGCATTTACTCTTTTCGGTGACAAAGTTTCTTCTGAGACAAAGAGAAAAATTGTCAAAGCGATGACATCAAACACTGTGGCTCTTCTCAATCACTGGAGTTGCTTTCCGCTGATTTACTGAAGGATGTTGCGGACTTTAATGAAGACTAGTCATTCCAGTCGGTAAAAAAGACCGTAATATGCGTGAGAGTTGCCAGCAACATTGCAAGAAAGAGGCGTCGCCCCGATGGACGAATACAACAAACTGCGCACCAACGATGAAGACCAGAAACAATTTCTTTCGTTGGGCGTAAATGACAGAAAGAAGTATTTGACCTCAAGAAAATAACACTGTTAAAATAACAGCAACAAAACCAGTAAATTTAAGAATTTGTAAACTTTGTATTAATCCTTTTGAATAATAATAAACTGCCTATAACTGAATTAATGTTCGTTCGAAAAATAAATGTTAAAAAAAATCATTCAACATCATAGCAACTAACCTACAGAGAGAGAGAGAGAGAGAGAGAGAGAGAGAGAGAGACGTTTTTGGCTTATTTGCCTAGAGATAAAAACATTGTTTTGCCTAATCATGCCATATAATATAAAACTAAAACTGTACAGATCTGAAAAATTTCAGCTGGCATTCTCGATGCCATATTTGTTTCTGTTCTATTCTGTTTTACGCTTTGAAGTAGACCCATTCCGCGGGGACACTTGTAACCCCCCATTGGGCGCGTTCCCTGGTGGCGGATCGGGGAATGCTCGTCATAGTTTACTATGAAGGGTAGGAGGGGAAATAAAATACCTCTCGTGGACCAACAGGATAGCACTTCTCTCATAGGCCGGTCTGGGGACCTCGAAGGCGGCAGCCTCACCACCACCAGACTCGGGTGCTGAAGGCTAATCCCCTACACACACCTTAAAATGTCACCCATTAAAAGAAATAACAAAGAGATAGCTGAACTGCCTAAATGGTTAACGACAAAACGAGGAAAAAGGTACATGAGATACGGAACATGAAACGTTAAAAGTCTACATTGAAAAGAAAACGAATTAATAGATGAATTTAAAAAATCGAGATTGGATCTGCTAGCAGTCACAGAAACAAAAAAGAAAGGTCAAGGTTTCCAGAAAATGAAAGATGGATATATTTACTTTTCTATTCAGGGATAAACCCAAGAGAATGGGGAAAACAAGGGGTAGCATGCATAATTAAACCAGATCTCAAAGAATATATTATTAAATGGCAACTAATAAATGAAAGGTTGTTGACAATCACTAAAGATTTCAAATCAGATAACCAAGTAGTCACTGTAATTGTTGCATATGGACCAAATGATAATGCTAATAAAGAAATTAAAGATGAATTTTTCGAACTCTTACAAAAAAAAAATTGAGGAAGTTCAATGGCATATTATACTGGTAGGAGACCTTAATGGCCGGGTAGGGAATCAAGTAGATGAGGAAACGTAACAAGTGTTGGGATCACAAGGAGAAATAACCCTGAATAATAATGGAGAAGGAATAATAAATTTTTGCCTTATAAATAATTCAGTAATAGCGAATACTATGTTCAAGCATAAAGAAATCCATAAATTTGCCAGGGAAGAGCCCAGTAGAAATGAGAAATCTATAATTGACTACGCCATCATAAGCAGATCGTACTGGAAGTATACAAAAAACGCAAGAGTCTATAGAGGTCCTGAAATAGGCAGTGACCACTACTTATTAGTATTGGAAACGATCCATAAAATAAAAATTGAAAAATGTAGGAAAAGAAGTAAGCGAATAAATGTTAAGATAAAGAACTACAAACTAAAGAAAAAAGAAACACCCATTGAGTATAAAAGTAAAATAGAAGAGAAGATGAAGGAAGTAGAAAAATAGATATATGAAGTCCAAGATGTAGAAATATGGCTTTCGAAAAAATAGAAGCACGCAGGATCTTATCTTCAGTCTTAGACAAATAGCATAGAAAACATTGGAATATGGAAAAGAACTACATTCATGTTTTATAGATTTTGAAAAGGCTTTTGACCGAGTATCCAGACACTTAATATGGCAAGCATTAAATAAACACAAGATAAAAGATAACTTGATAGCAGCCATACAAAGCCTCTACAAAAGTAATAGAAATTATGTAAGAACTTGTAATAATAGATCAAAAGAATTTGAAACAAATGTAGGAGTGAGGTAAGGCTGTATCCACAGCCCTCTTCTCTTCATCATAGTAATGGATGAAATTTTAAAGGCATGCCAAACAAAAACAAAAAAGTTCTACCTAGGATACAGGAAACTGAAAGAAACCAGGATTTCACACATGGCTTTTGCAGATGATGTAGTGATCCTAGCAAATACAGCTGAACTAAGACAATGATCATATCTAGAAACCAACCAAAACACATAATAAAAATAGAGAACCATCAACTGAAACAGGTCTACTCCTTTAGATACTTGGGATAGACTAGACACAGAAATTAACAACAGGATAACTGGGGAAAGCTATTCTATGCAATGAAAGGCCCACTCCTAGATAAGAAAGATGTTATCCAGAATACCAAATGGCAGTGTACCGTTCAGTGTTTGTACCACCATTAACATACAGATGCGAGTCTTAGTATTTTACAACAGGAAACACAAATAAACTACAAACAATTGAAATGAAATATCTTAGGAAAGCGCACAAAAAACAAGACTACACCGAATAAGAAATCAAACTATAAGAGACAGCCTTCAAGTTGCACCTCTGAACCAATTCATAATACAAGCCCAAATGAGATAGTTTGGACATCTTAATCAAATGGAAGAAGAATGAATAGCAAAAACTGTATATGAAAGTCAGAAAATAGGAAAAAGAAACATAGGCAGGCCCAGAAAAAGTTAACAAAAAGAAATTAAAGAAAACTTGAAAAAGAAGGGAATTAACTGGAAAGAAGCAAAAGAACAAGCCTTGGACAGGACGGCATGGAAATCTCTTTGGAAAAATCTCGACGCTTAAAAGCATAAGAGATCATAGACGAAGAAGAAGGTAGATCCGCAGCAGACCACGCAGGCTTTCGAAACCAGATAGAGAATAGGGTGATTAATAATTATTTGTAGTTTCCTGTATTTATATATCGCGCATGTTCTTATGGCCAGCTTGCCAGTTTTGTGGGATGAAAAATATTAGTTTCTGATGAAGAAGAAACCCTGCCACTTCTGTAGGAGACCAGCTAACTCACCTCCAGATGAAAGGTCTAATTTAATTACGTTGATTAAATTTTATCTGATCAAAGTGGAATTTTTAGTACAACTTCGAATAGTTTTGTCAGATTTTGCCAGTAAAATGTATCTAAGTGTAATTAAAATTAAGCTGACTTAACAAACTTTAGTTGACGAACTAAATACCAAACCATCCATACAGAGCGGGATTATTGCTTGGTGTCATTTAAATGTTTTTCCAAATGATTTCCATGCAATTGGTCATCTGAAACAAAAATAGGGCTAGCTGATTATTTTTGTAAGGATTCCATATACTAAATTTTAACGAATTGACATACACCCTCTGTCCAAAAAGAAACTGAACGTTTCGAAAATAGAAGAAACTAATGGCGCCACCTGTTCTATTTTTTTTTTTTTTTTTTTTTTTGTTGTTTCGAAAACAGCAATCTTCATTAGTGTTGTATCAACTGTTTATGACATTTGTTTCATTAGAAGCCGAGTTATAGTGCCAAAAGTGACAGTGTGTTTGGACGAACGATCGGAAAATGAGTTTTAAACAGAGAGCTGCGATTGACGTTTGTGTTAAATTTGGTAAAATTTAACACAAACAAATTTAACATCAAATGTTTCAAAAAGCATGTGGTGATGAATGCTTATCCTGTACTCAAGTTTACGAGTGGTTTAAGTGATTTCAAAGTGGTCGTGAGACGCTTGAGGACGACGAAAATCCGAGACGCCCAAAAACTGGACTGAGCAAAGTTAACATTCAAAAAGTGCGTGATTTCATCAAAGAAAACCCGAAATCGTCTGAGATTGATTGAAGATGAATTGGGCATTCCAAAATCAACTGTGCACAACATTTTGGCCCAAAGTTTGGACCTTCGTAAATTGAGTTCGCGATTTGTTCCCCACAAGTTGACCGACGACCAAAAAATGTATCGAATTGAACACTGCAAGGACCTCATTAAAACCGCAAGGACTCAAACTTCCTTGAAACGATCGTTACTGGTGAGGAAACGTGGTGTTTTGAGTATATGAGCCCGAACCAAAGCGCCACAGTGCTGAGTTGAGATTACCAGAAGAGAAGCATCCGAAAAAAAGTCGCTTGGAGAAGTCAAAAGTAAAGACAATGCTGATTTATTTCTACGATTCCAAAGGCATTATCCACAAAGAATTCATTCCGCCTGGCGAAACGGTCAATGGTGAGTTTTATCTCGAACTTTTGAAGCGATTGAATAGTCGCTTCAAAAGTTCGTCGCGTACGCATGAATATCGTGGCTATCGACTGTTCGTCAAAACACACTGTCACTCTTGGCACTATAACTCGGCTTATAATGAAACAAATGTCATAAACAGTTGACACAACACTAATGAAGGTTGCCGCTTTCGACAACAAAAAGATATAACAGGTGGCGCCATTAGGTTTTCTATTTTCGAAAAGTTCGGTTTCGTTTTGGACAGAGGATGTATAGCTACAGCTGAGAAATGGTAGAAAAATATAGCATTTTTTGGATCATTTTGTGGAACGTAACTTCGAAGGAATATCCACCATGGCACATATATGTTTTTTGCATCAGAAACCTGATATAATATGCACATATTAACTATGTAAATATACAATTTATCGTTATGGTAATTTAATAAACATTTATAGCCGCCACATAAACTTATATGCACTAAGAACAAAACATTACTGTCAAGTTCACTTACGAGGATGGTTTGAAAAGTTCTCGGCCTCGACCATAGGTGGCAACACTATCGGCAAGATTTTTTTTTCTATTGGTACATCTGTAATAAGTATCCATGTGAAATTGCAAGTCATTCTATCAAGTTTGTTTTATACAGCTGTCTGAAGCAAAAGTGTTGTCTGTATCCCTTGAAATGGATAAAATTGAGTATCGTGAGGTTATAAAATTCTTTGTAAAAGAAGGTTTAACGCCAAAAGAAATTCAACTACATAAAAGTTTATGGGCACTCTTCTCTTTCGTTTTCGACAATTAAGAAATAGGATGCGAGTTTAAACGTTACCGTACCAGCCTTGAAGATGATCCACGTGAAGTATGTCCAAAAAGAATAACAACACCAGAAATCATTGATCAAGTGCACGATATGGTATTGGATGACAGACGAGTCAAAGTGCGTGAAATTGCTGAGACGATAGGCACTTCAAAAGAACGTGTAGGATATATTTTGCATGAAGAATTGCAAATGAAAAAGCTTTGCACAAGATGGGTGCCGCGCTTACTCACAGCAGACCAAAAACGCACTCGCATGAAAATCTCTGAACAGTGCTTGGAGCGTTTTAACAAGAATAAAACTGATTTTTTGCGTCGATTTATTACTATGGACAAGACTTGGATTCACCATTACACACCAAATCCAAACAGCAGTAAAAGTCAAAATAATTGTACAGAAACCAGTTGTTCAGCGCCAAAGAAGATAAAGTCGGTTCCATTAGCAGGAAAGGTCATGGTGTCGGTGTTTTGGGATGCTAAAGGCATTTTGTTTATTAATTATCTTGAAATGGGTAAAACGATAACCGGGGAATATTATTCTGATCTTTTAACTTGACTAGACGAAAAAAGTTGAGAGAAAAGACCTAGTTTGCAGAAGAAAAAAAAAAAAATCATCTTTCATCAGGACAATGCACCTGCCCACAAAAGTGTTTCGGCAATGGGAAAATTAAGGGATCACGTTCTTATGAATTGTTGCACTATGAATTGTTGGAACCCTGTTCCCCAGATTTGGCTCCCTCTGACTTCTATCTCTCCCCAAAAATAAAACTCTTCCTCGCTGGTCAGCGTTTTTCTTCGAATCAAGAGGTGATTGCAGCTAGAGGGATATTTTGCAGATCTTATTAAGAACCACTACAGGGACGGGATAATGGCGCTGGAGCATCGCTGTAATAAATGTATTAGTCTTAAGGGAGATTATGTTGAAAAATAAAAATAATTTTGAAATTATAAATTCGTTTTTTCATTGTTAGGCCGAGAACTTTTCAGACCATCCTCATGTGTCTATATTTTTTAGCAGTCGGAGAGCGTACTTCTCCCAGCAGGGCTACTTACAGTGGTCCTGCTGGGAGAATCATATAGCTGCTGATACAACTAATATCTGGCAGGCAACATTAGATGTATTTCCGAAATACCTGATCATCACAGAAAATTAGATCAAACTTCACCCATATGAAAAGAAAAAGGAAAATAAAAGGGCTTATCTGTGACGGCTATAATTCGTGAAATACCTTTAAGTGGAAGTCAGTAAAGATTCAGGTAAATCTGAAACGACGCTTGAATCCGAAAAAGCCAGACCAATAATTATCAGATAATAACAAAAGGCAAAAAAGCAACTAGAAACGCCATAGAAATAGAGGAGCGAGATAACTTAGACTCAAGAAAACGAAGTAGACCAGAGGCGCTCCAAGAATTAGATAAAAGAAAAAAAAAAAAAGGAATATCATCTGGTTAAAGAGAAGTTAAGGGAAACAGCATAGACGACGAACATATACAGTGGTATCTCACTAATCCGAACTAATAAAAGCCGTGCTCATTCGGATTAGCGAAAAGTTCGGATTAGCGAATTTCTCCCCAAGAGACAACAATAACTAGCGTTTAAGACAAAAATAATCAGATTCTAATGGTATATCAATTTAATTCTGTAAATAAATTAACTGATAGAAAAAAGCCACTGTACTGTAATATAAAACAAAAAAAAAAATAATAATACGGTACACAAGTTTATTTAAGTAAAAAATTTAATTTGTATGTACCTGTATTGTTGAGGATTCTGATTTAATAAAATTGCATAGTTCAGTACGTAACTTAATTTACGTAAAAAATATCACTTTCTTGTACACAACACAAAAAAGTTTCACAAAATAGCACAAAAAAGTTTTTTTTTATTTCTTTGTTAAAAAGTCCCTGATTTTCTTTTGCTTCTTGGAAGCTAAACGTTTTTCGAATGCTTCTTCTCGGAGCTGCATTAGCAACAAAATGTTGTGCAATGGCGTATCATTCTGCTTAGCCCATTCTATGCACATATTAAAACTGTCAACTGCTTCTTCCTGTTTTACTTTTTTTTCTTCGAGTTCATCATCTTCTTCTAATTTATTCTGTAGCGTCATATTTATAATTTCATCATGTAACTTGATTTCGAATTCACTTTCGGTTCTACCTGTAATCCATTCTGCAACATTTTGTGAAATTTCAACATCTGGATTTATATTTTTAACCAAATTATGCACGTTTTGAATTTCCTCTTTTTGTGTATATTTGTGATTCATGGCGACAATACGGTACGTACTGTACAGTATAAAAAAGTAGACGTGAATACACAATAAATCAAAATAGTCCTCCAGTGTAACCGTACAATCGACAGTATGAAAAAAATACTGTACCATAATAATAATAAAATAAATAATAATAGTTAAAATAATAATTATTAATTAAAAATAATAATACACAAAATAATAATACGTAATAAATAAAACTTTTTTCTTTCAAACCGCAGTTCGGATTACTGGAGGGTTCGGACTAAAGAGGTTCGGATTAGCGAGATACCACTGTATTTTATTAGAAAGGACAAAATATATCAGGAATACCATTTATAATGAATAAACAATAAAACTGAAATAGCAAACATAGCATACATCGCAATACAGATAAATTTAAAAAAAATACAGCGAAATGAAAATATTAGTTGTAGAGTCGAACAATGGTAATGAAGAAGAGAAAATAATTAGAGTACACTATGAAGAAATTACACAATCAATAAAATACGTTAATGTAATTACACAACAGTCGTGGAAAATTTGGATATAAAACTAAGAATTAAAAAGACTCACCTGAGACTTGTGTAAGAACCTGTGTATTAGGAATAAGAAATATAAAATGTGAAATTATGATTCATTTCATGGAATACAACAATATCAAAGTAATGAATAATAATAATAATAATAATAATGGAGAAAGAAGAGAAACTCGGATCAGGTGACTCGTACAAATGATATCTAAAAATTAAACTAAATATACATTATCCTGACATCAATATATCTTTATGGAAGTTACTATTATATAGAAATTTTAAACGATCATAGAATTTTAGAAGGAAAAACCAAATATATATATATATATATATATATATATATATATATATATATATATATATATATATATATATATATATATATATATATATATATATATATATATATATATAAACCAAATATATATATATAAAAACCAAATATATATATATATATATATATAAAAACCAAATATATATATATATATATATATATATATATATTTGGTTTTTCCTTCTAAAATTCTATGATCGTTTAAAATTTCTATATAATAGTAACTTCTATATAATAGTAAATTTCTATATAATAGTAATATATATATATATATATATAAAAACCAAATATATATATATATATATTTGGTTTTTCCTTCTAAAATTCTATGATCATTTAAAATTTCTGTATAATAGTAACTTCCATAAAGATATATTGATGTCAGGATAATGTATATTTAGTTTAATTTTTAGATATCATTTGTACGAGTCACCTGATCCGAGTTTCTCTTCTTTCTCCATTATTATTATTATTATTATTATTATTCATTACTTTGATATTGTTGTATTCCATGAAATGAATCATGTGTTTTGGCATTAAGGGTAAATATTAAGATTAGTGATAGGAGCTTGTTCCACCTTTGCCACGAGTTGCCCTGGTCCTGCACTACCTGTGGGATCAGTTAGACTTGCATCAATTGCAGGCGCAAACTTGACTTTTAGTCTGTTTGCTTACTTGGGAAATGGAGTAAAACCAGGTTTAAAATTGCTTGGTATCTTTAACATATTTATACCCAAGGTAAAAATACTTTCTACATTTATATCTCCTCCAGAGATTTTTATTTAATAAGGTTAAAACACCTTATGGTAACTTGTTTTGGTGAAATACTTACAAGCTCTGTATTACTAAATCTTGGTATTTCTAGCCTAGCTCCCACTGACGAGACCTCAATAAAGGTTGAAACCGGTTTGGGTAGTGGCCCCTTGCCTTTAATACAAAACATCATACATCCACTTCTTGGAGATGTGTTTTGGCATTAAGGGTATTAAGAGTAAATAAATAAATAAATAAATAAATATTAAGATTAGTGATCGGAGCTTGTTCCACGAGTTGCCCTGGTCCTGCACTACCTGTGGGATCAGTTAGACTTGCATCAATTGCAGGCGCAAACTTGACTTCTAGTCTGTTTGTTTACTTGGGAAATGGAGTAAAACCAGGTTTAAAATTGCTTGGTATCTTTAACATATTTATACCCAAGGTAAAAATACTTTCTACATATATCTATATATATATATATATATATATATATATCAGTGGCTTTGCATGCCCATTTTGGTTGGGTGTGCTGTTGTGTGGGTTATGCAACCCGTGCTACAAATTTCACGTCAATTTGACTGTATGCATGGGCGTCTGCAGAAAAGTTTCCAAGCTTGGAGACAAATAATGACATCAATAAATTTTTATAATTATTGATGTAATTAATTAATTACATCAATAAATCTTTTAACATTTTTGATATAATTATTTGTCTATGCAAACTATAAATACATTATTTTCCTTTTACATCGATTTTAATAATTTTAATTCTTGGGAAAAAAGTATTCGGAATAATACAGGTTTTAACACAATTTCATATATAAAAAAATTGACCGGCATATTTTATTAAAAATCAACTAATTAATTAATCTCAAAATCCTAAATCAAATTATTTTAGTTTAAAAGAAAAAAAAATCATAAAACTAACAAGTAAAATAATATTAAATCACATACACTTACCTTTTAAAAGTGTATTTTTTTGTTTAAATTCGTTTCACTATAAATTTACAATTCACACTTCACTCAGCGACTCACTAGACACAGGGGGAAAACGAACTGGTCACTGTTCACAACAGTAATGAACATTTTTTTCACAAATCCGAAAAATGAACCAAAAACAGGAACACGTGTTTTATTGCTGCAATAAAACACATTCTATGGCTAACCCATAATAACATTTTAAGACAGGAAAAGTGCCCCATGGTCAAGGGTGTAAGGTTACATATCTCAATCACTTTTACGATTATAATCTGTGCAATTTTTTACTCGATCCCGGGGGAAGTTCCCCGTTTCCCCCCTCTATGGATGCACATGACCGCATAATTTTTATTGACGTATGAAAGTTTTGAGAGTGCATACCGCATCAGCACTCATTTTAATTAGTCCAATGCAATTAATTGTAGGATAACTTTGAGTATTTCTGCACAGAAGGGGAACAATCTGTTTGTTTTAGGATTTATTATAAAACCACAATGAAGGAGAATGCTATATTTGGTTGGTATATTTGAAATACTCA
The DNA here is from genome assembly GCF_054136105.1 of Typopeltis vanoorti. Classification (NCBI taxonomy): domain Eukaryota; kingdom Metazoa; phylum Arthropoda; class Arachnida; order Uropygi; family Thelyphonidae; genus Typopeltis; species Typopeltis vanoorti. The sequence goes on from NC_143552.1 coordinate 115,909,912, forward strand.
AAGATGAAAATATGTGAACCATCATTTATAAGACATGTGAGAATAGGAAATGAAAGGAAAGAATGTGTGAGTAGCAATACTTTCATTTGCTAAACGAATTATTAATAATTAACATTTGTAATATGTGTGTCCTCCTATAAGTTGCTGGGTAGAGTGAATAGCACGAGTCTATAAAGTCTAGACCTGAATAAGTGAATTTATGATGGCATAATTAAAAAAAAATCTTACGAGGAGACAGAGAGTATGGCAGCCAATCATTTCATAAAATTTGTTGCCCATGTGTATTTCCCTGGTTTGTGTATATTTCACTCTATTTTCCAAGAATTTTATTTTGTTTTACTGAGACTCAGTGTCCATAACATCCAATAATTATTGGAATTATCCACACTTTCGGGAATTCTACATTAATTTAAATTTTTTTTTTATTAGTATCAGTGGTTCGTCTGTCTTATCAATCTCACATATGCTGGTATTATTTTGTAGATCAACAACGTCTTATAATACACAGCATATTCATTTTTATTCAGGAATAGATATTTTTTAGTGTCTGTTGTTTCCAAAGACTTGAATAAAAATGTCTTTATACCGCTAAGAAACTTTGCAACCTCAACAGATGCTATACTACATAGCAAGAGAAACATTTAGGTTTTTTTCTCCTAACATCCACTTTCAAATTTTCCGTTCCAGAAAACATCTGTAACAGCTGTTTGTAATACAGCCATTGGACACAGAAAGCGCTCAACTCATGACAAGTGACAATGTTCAATTGGATTGGTTGACACAATAACCATTCACAGCCGCTAGGTGCTGGGTGAGCTCTCGATATGAGCTCGCCCAGCCTCATCTTCTCAGCGGTTTAAAAATACTAGCACCCTAAGAATTTGATCCGCTGTGCCCTCTTTACATCTTTTCAAAGGGCGCAAAGGTGTATGCATTTTGAAAGTATACCCGGGCTATTAACGCGAATGTGACGCAATGTTTACACATCGAAAAGTGCCTTCTTCATGAAGCACTAATGCTTCATTATACTCGTGAAGAAGGCAATGAAGAATTAGTATATTGTGTTTAATTTTACTCTTCTTTTTCTTCCTAACATGGAGTTTAGGCCAAGTGGCCTGTTCCGGTCTCATGTCATCTCTTTCTTGGTCTTCCGATTCTTCTTTTTCCACTTATTTTGTATCTGTATAATATTTTTGGTAGCCTGCTGTTGTACATTCGATTTAAATGTTATATCCATTTTCGTTTATACTGTCTTATGTAGTAATTAATTGGTTTTATTTTCAGGGATTGTAAGATTTATTCATTTGTTTTGTCGTCACACTTGGTATGTCTAGCTGTTTTTCTGAGGAACTTCATTTCTGCTGTTTGAATTCGTGTTTCATCTTTCCTTTTTATGGTCCATGTTTCGCTTCCATATAGTAGAGTTGGTTTTGAGTGTTTTTATACTAGGGATGGCTTATATATGTTATTTATTATGCCATTTACTTTGACAATGCTTGATATTTGAGTGTCTATGTTTTTTTCTTCTTCGTATGATAGATCGCATACCAAGTATCTGAAAGTGTTTACTTGTTCTAGTATTTTATTATCTATCACTATTTTACTTCTTATTGGGTTTTCTCCTTTGAATGCCATTATTTTTGTTTTTTCTTTGGATATTGTCATATTATATTGTTTTGAGATATCATTTAATGATTTTAATGATCTTTGTAAATCATCTTCTGATGTAGCTAATGGTAGTGTATCCAGGGGCGGCTCATCTATAGGAGCCGGGCCCCACCTATATTTGTATAACTAGCTCAATAATTGTAGTTTTAAAAAATATGTTTATTGTAATTATTATTTTTTGATCTTTTTCCAACACGTTTTATTGTTTAATAAAAAAATTACTGTAGTATTTTGTGGCAATATTGTATAATGCGACTTAGTATGGTCTCTGGGGCCAGCCACAGCTGGCCCTATTTTATACGTGTAGAACACAGGGCATGTATGAGGCAAGTGCACTAGCGATCGTGTTTGTTTACCGGGTGCAACGCTTATCTTGGAACCAGTTTAGTCTGGCCCAGTCACTGCGTTTGTACGTAAATAGCGGGCGATTCTTTCATTGTCTTATTATTTATTCTCGTTGTTGATCTGTTTTATTGTTTTTAGTGTGTTTAATTATTGTTATCGTTTTTTGTTATAATTTATTTTAAAGTTTAAATTTTTATTACGCCCATAAACAATATATTTTAGCTATGAACAAAATCGATGGTAGTGTTTATTGGAAAAACGTTTCTCGTTATTTTTCTGAATCTTGGAAGTTTTGACATTGATTTATAAAATAAATAATAGAAATAATAACTTTTTTGTTTTAACACTTGAAAAATGAAAACATTTTGCAGGGCGGCTAGCTGGAGTCGAACCAGTGTCTTTGGATTTGTGGTTCACTGCTGTAGTCCGTTGAGCTTTTTTTTTTTTGCGCTAGTCCGTTGAGCTATGCCTATATTTTTATTAACAATAAAGCATCTATGTACAATCTGAATAGGAATAAATATATATACATCTATTTACAATTATATACATTTTGTATATAGTATGCTCATTTTAATTGGCATTTTTTCTTTGACATTTCTTTATAATTTCTTTTTCACATTGTGTCTATTATCTGTGTTCATTACAATCTTTTTTTACATGATAATCTGCTCAGTGCCTTGCGTTTCCTAAAGTCCTTATACTTCATCTGAGCATTTTTTTTTCCTTCACTGTGTCATGCATTGATATCATTCTATCTTAATCACTTATATTAACATTTAAATTACTATTTCATATATCCTATTTTACATCTTTCAGGACATTCAGTTTAAGATATATAATTCGAAACGTGAAACTATTAAACAGTCGTGACCCTTTATCTCGTAACTTAACACATTAATTTCCCGCGTGATTAGATTCGTACGTTTTTTCAAGTGGTGCATTAGGCAGCAATTTCAGACAACTGTATTATTAATGAACAAAAGTTTATTTAAAATCTCACACATGGTACAATTCATTTTCTATTATATAAAACACAATTCAATACTAAGAATAAAAATTCCAAAATTACACAAGCAAAATACAAGTATTAGGGCAAAATCCTATATGGGAATTTGCGATCATGCCATCATAACAGACTTTATACGTATAAATATACACATATAATCCTGGAACGAATTAACACTTTACTTAACCGTATACTAGTCAGAATGCTCTATATTGCTATAATACCATGGACATTAATGTTTATTTTCAGTTTACCTTATCTAACTTACAAAACAAACAATATAGGTCAAACTATCCTATCGCTATACCATACATACATTTGACCTTTAAGACACTCTCATATGAAATACCATTCGCATACATAAATCATAAATCAAAAACATAAATTTACTCTCATTCTACTCTGATTTGTACCAAAGTCCTAGTATATCTTCGACTGTCCAGTAATTAACAATGATTACAACTATATGCGATTTCAGTTGATCCAAGACAAGATTTTACAGTACCTTTCTGGGACGAACCCTGGTTTTCATGATCTATACCTTTCGTGCTTGAATAAAGGACACACGTAGGATCTTCTATTCTATCACTACGGAACTCCTCACGTGGGCACGGACCTCTGTATGGATTTTCTTTCCCTCGATACGAGTACTGGATGATGAGATACTTAGACAATTCCTTCCTACTTGTGACTATACGGCTTTCCCCGTCTCTTGCAATAGGAATATGGAATCGAATTCCTGCATACTTTGTTTCCTTGTTGTGTCGGACGGAGATAACTCCTACGCCGTCACTCAGGAAAACCGCGTGTTACCTATACGAAAATTTCGTGAAGAAACTCCGAGGGAAAAAAAGCCTTGTGTGTGTGTGTGTGGGGGGGGGGTTCCTAACCATTTTATCTGCATGGACCCTACCGGCACCTTCTTTATACGTCTTCCTTCTTTAATTTCTTTCCCCCCCCCCTTACTGGGGTCGATCTCACTCACCAATTAAAGTCGTGTTTTTTCTGCCCAAAGTATGCTATGGTTCGCTTGCACGGGACTCTCACGTGAGGACGTCTCACTTCGGGAGTTGACCTTGAGCGATCGTCATTTGTTTTAAGCTAGCCTCTATACTAAATTAATCCCTTTTTAGAATCTACTTGAATATTTTAATCTTCTTTATTCAAGTGTTAAACTAGCCTCTCATATACAAATTCTTATCTCTAATCTTCTTTGTCTTACGTAACCTATTTTTTCCATATCCCTTTTTTTTTTTTTTTTTTTGTAATAAGAATCCCTTTTTTATTATTTAGTTAAACAAACAATTTCTGCTATAATTAATTTTCTTGGATGCAAGCATATTTTCTGTTCTGTCTTTAAATATCTTGTATTAGATACTTACATAGGATTTTATAATTTTATTTTCTTGTTACACCATGATAACTAGAATTTTTATATTCTTGATTATCAGGGTGTAACACTGTACATAGTATGCTCATTCTAATTGGCATATTTCTTTGACATTTCTTTATGGTTTCACATTGTGTATATTATCTGTGTTCGTACAATCTTTTTTTACATGATAATCTGCTCAGTGCTTAGTGTTTCCTAAAGTCCTTATACTGTCATACGTTGATATCATTCTATCTTAAGCATTTATGTTAACATTTAAATTACTATTTCATACATCCAATTTTACATCTATTTACAATTATATACATGCTGTACAATAGTATTCTCATTCTAATTGGCATTTTTCTTTGACATTTCTTTATGGTTTCACATTGTGTATATTATCTGTGTTTATACAGTCTTTTTTTTTTTTTTTTTGCATGATAATCTGCTCAGTGCTTTCTGTTTCCTATAGTCCTTATGTTTCATCTGAGCTTTTGATTTTTCTTTAATTTAGTGTGTCATACATTCTATCATTCTATCTGAATTATTGTCGTCATTTTATCTTAAGCACTCATATTAACATTTTGATTACTATTTCATAAATCCTATTTGTTTCTATATGCAGTTAATAATATACTACCAGCATTTAACTGTTTGCTGGTAGTATATTACGTCTTCCTTCTTGGGTTTGTGCTTTTTTTTTTTTTTTGTCGTGTTAGGAAACACTTCTTAAATAATTTCTTCTCTGATAAACCTGTGTAATGTTTGTTTTTAAAATATAAAGGTTTGGTTTATACATTATGAACTTATCGTAGAACTTTTAGTGCTATGCCCGCAACTGCAGATCTTTTGAGATTTCGTGTTATTAATACTTTGAGCCCGTATATGTTACGTCCTAGCAATTTTAAAAAATTAATAGCTCACTGCATCAGTAGATTCTGACTAAACATTGACAAAAAATGTAATAGAAATAATAACTATAAATCAATAATAGAACCCACTATATAAATATAACAAAAATTAAGTTGTTTTTGACCCCTGGCCCCCACCTGTTTCTATTGTCACCAGCCGCCACTGAGTGTACCTATCTTCATTTGGGGGGTCATTTGTATACCAAATGGATTATTTGGTATACAAATGGATATATTTGTATACCAAATATATATATATATATATATATATATTTGGTATACAAAGATATATCAAGAGGAGTATGACAAGGATGTACCTTCTCCCCTCTACTTTTCAATATATATATATATATATATATATATATATTGAAAAGTAGAGGGGAGAAGGTACATCCTTGTCATACTCCTCTTGATATATCTTTCCATTCTGAGATGTGTTCTAATTTAACTGCTATTTTATTTCCTGTATGTCGAAGGCTGTTTCATAATCAATAAAGGTCACGTGTGCTTCTTTTTGAAATTCTCTTCTCTTTTCTATTAATTTTAAAGTAAAAATTGGATCTGTGCAGGATCGGCCTTTCGGAAACCGGTTTGTTCTTCTAGGTTTGTCCTCTACAATGCTGCTCAGATTCTCTTTTAATATTCCTGCATATATTTTATATCCTGTATTCAGCAGCTTATTCCACTATAGCTATTGTTTAATTTTACAAATCACGCAAAGTGTGAAAATAATTAGGGGAGACTTTAACGGGAATAAATGCAAAAATATAATATCGGTGACACTGATATTTCGTGGATGAGCACCGCACACCCGGAATATTCGCCCTGATATATGTATATATATATATATACATACACATACTAGGGGGGATACTCCCCCTGGCGCCCCCCCCCGTGTTCCGGACTGGTAGGCCGGTTCTCCTTGAATTCTGATGACTCGACACTCAGGGCAGCCACTGAGTGTCAACTCTTCAAAAGGGAGTCCAACCCCCCCCGGAGCCTACCCCCCCCCGTGTTCCAGACTGGTAGGCCAGTTCTCCTTGAATTCTGATGACTCGAATTTTGAAGACTAGACTCTCAGGGTAGCAGAGCCCCTGAGTCTCCAAACGTTTCAAAAAACGTGACATACAAACGTGATATACAAAGGCTATATATATATATATATATATATATATATATATATATATATATATATATATATATATATATATATATATATATATATATATATATATATATATATATATATATATATATATATATGGGGGGGGGGGAGAGAGAGAGAGAGAATTAGACCAAAAACTAGAAAGAGATTATTAATAATGAAACCTTATATCAGAAAACGGTCTTATGCCCAAGCGAATTATAAACGCATTCACTTTTCTTTTTCTTGGATCTCTAGGACAGAGGTTCCGGACTATAAGGAAAAAAAAAAAAAAGATAAAAATTCAAAATAGGCTCTTTGGATCACAAGATTATCTAACTGCTTATACAGAGTTTCTTTTAGCTGATTTTTGTAATCCTATAATTTTAGCCGAAACAATTTGGCAATTAATAAAGGCTGCAAATTCCTATTCTTATTAAAGAGCTCAATTCTCCAACATACATACATACATACATACATACATACGCACAGATTCTCTCTCTCTCTCTCTCTCTCTCTTTTATAACGACCAAAAGGCTAATACCTTCGATATTATCTAAGGTACTCACTGACAATCACACTAAGGATTTTCGCATCCATAAAGTTAACATAACTGGTCGAGAAACAGTTGTCGTAGCCAGTAAAGGAGCTTATGAGCAGGAGAAATATAGCTGAGCTACATTACCAGCAAAGTTCGGTGACAGCCTATACCTGTCTGCTAATGAATTAACAAAAAAAAAAAAAAGAAAAAAAAAAGAAAAAGGAAATGGAACTTATCACTTGAACTCCTCTTGTAGCACCTTCCTAAAACCCATGCATTTATTTTTCTCCACAGAGGTTCAGGGCTAGTTGTCCTCGAGCAGCACGACACTTCAGTGTTAAGTCTTGGCTTAAAAAGTTCTCCTTAGAAAACTAGCTCCGGTCCCTTGGTGCGGTCCAGGCATTCTCACGAAGGTTAGCGAGTACACAATGTTCGCATTACATCATATCCTTTTAGGACTTTGAGAGCCTAGGAACTTTTTGAGACACAGTCTCCTAACCAGAACTCACTGTTGTCACCTCTTGAGATCTTCCTCAAATATATTTATAAATGCTTTTCTATCTCCAGCGAAACCTCGCTTCATCCTATACACATATACCGTTGCTATCTCAATGCTCGCAAGCACGCGCACACACACGCGGACGCACGCACACGCACGCACGCGCACACACACACACACACATTCAAAAGAGAATTTTCACTCTTAATCTCAGAACATCACTTTAATGCGAACAGCGAAACAGCTCAGCTTAGACAACAACCTAGCCATCTGGGCATCGGTACAAAGCGATATAGACTTCCTTGCGTCTGCATTCTCATCAGGTCTGAAAAAATCTAGCGATCAAACACCCAGAACAACCAAGAAGCTAAACATTGATGGAAGAAAATCAGTACCTTGGTGGAACGACGAACTAACAGTCCTAAGAAAACGTGTCAACTCACTCAGACGATTATACCAAAGAACATACAATAACCAAGATTTAAGAGAGAGCAGAAGACAGAACTACTATAAAGCCAAATACAGCTGTCAGTCCAAAATTACAAACGCGAAAACAGAATCATGGAAAAAATTTTGTACAGTTTCAACCGTATCGAATCCTTGAAATTGCAGCAAACAAGAATAAGACAACATCTATACTATCAACCATCAAGAAAACAGACGGCACCTACACTAAAAACTTAGCAGAAACTGCAGCTATTATGATAGAGAAGTTTATTCCCAATGACGATGAATCAACAGACGAAGAAATCCACAAAACTTGCAGACAAAGAATGGAAACAGATATAGACTTTCCTGACGACGTCTCATTTGCAACTAATGAAATCGAGTCAATATTAAGATCAATGGATCCAAGAACAGCTCATGGAGAAGGCAGAATAAGCAGCGACATACTCTTAACAGCGTTTCTCGAATTCATAACAAGTTTACAACAAATGCCTAAAAAGAGGATGATTTCCTTCAATATGGAAACACTAAAAAATTATACCTATAATCAAATCAGGAAAATAAACATCCGACGAAATTAACAAATATAGACCAATCGTCCTCATAAACGTTGCTGGTAAGGTACTAGAAAAACTTCTAATAAACCGAATAATGCACCATGTCTACTCAAGAAACTTATTAAGCACCAATAAATACGCATTCAGACCTCAGTCCAGCACAGTAGACGCAATTATGGAATGAAAGAGTTCGCAGAACACAGTCTACAGCACAGAATACAGCAAAAAAAAAAAAAAAGACGTACTACTGATCTCACTCGATGTACAAGGAGCCTTCGATGCTGTTTGGTGGCCAGCCATAATCAATCAATTAATAGATTTAAAATGCCCTAAAAACTTATTCAACCTTACAAAAAATTATTTTTCAGACAGAAGAGCAACCATGACACTAAAAAACACAACTGTAACGAAAAAAGTCAAACGAGGCTGTCCGCAAGGTTCCTGCTGTGGGTCAGGTTTCTGGAACATCCAGTACGACTCGCTTTTAAGACTCCCTGTCACCACTGAAACAAAAGTCATAGCATTCGCCGATGATAATGATTCGGGGACGCGACGGCTTACAGTTAGAAGTAACGGCCAACGAAGAACTCTTTAAAATTGCAAAGTGGGCATGCGAGAAGAAAGTGACCTTCAATAGCACCACGTCTAAAGTGCTCCACATCTCACGAAAAAAATCAAAACAATCTGTAATAGTCTTCCTAAACAGAGAAGTTCTCGAGGTAGCAGTGAGCTAAAATACTTAGGAGTAACAACAGACGAAAAATTCACCTTCAATAAACACATTTCATATGTTGCTGAAAAAAAGCTTACAAGTAGTAAACCTCCTAGCTAAGTCAGCAAGGATTAAGTGGGGATTAGGCCAACGAGCGCTGAAAACGATATATACCGATGCTATACTACCACTCATATCTTATGCTGCACCTGCCTGGAAACATACACTAAAATCAAAGATAAACCGACAAAAACTAAACAGAGTTCAACGCCTTATAGCCATACGCATAATCAAAGGATACAGGACAATATCTTTCGAGGCAGCTTGCGTTATTGCAGCTCTAACACCGATTTGCCTAAAAATACAAGAATTATCTCTTATATATGAAGTCACTTCCGGAAGATATATCAAAAGTTACAAAATCGATCCAAATTGCTACGAACGTCCACTTCACTACAGTAAGTGGCCTCACCCAGCAAAGAAAACAAATATTAAGGAGAAGGAAAGCTCTGAAAGTGACGAATTCCAAATATACACTGACGGAAGCAAAACCGAAAGGAACGTCGGTTGTTCGTTCACTGCATACAACAGACAGTCCATTATACAAGAACGCCGTTCTAGACTTCATCCTCTCTGTTCCAACAACCAAGCAGAACAACTTTCCATAGTTCAGTCACTCACATATCTCCAGGAATTAGAACTCAACACCTCTCAGCAAAAAACAGCAACAATCTACAGCGATAGTAGAAGCACTATAGACGGAATAAAAAACCAGAACAACCATATTGCATTGATAGAACAGACAAGAAATCTGGTTCGAAAGCTCACTCTAGAGGGATGGGAAATCAAATTCTGCTGGGTGAAAGCGCATACTGGAATAGCAGGAAACGAGAGAGCCGATCAGTTGGCTAAAGAAACAGCTAGAAACGAATGGCTAGAAACAAGTTACCAGAAATTCTCGAAATCTGCAATAAAAACACTTGCAGAAGAGAAAAGCCTAGACATGTGGGAAGAAGAATGGAAAATATCAAAAAAAGGATCAGCAACAAAAGAATTCTTTCCTAGCATCAGAAACAGACTCCGGCTGAAAAGACGCTATTTCTTCAGATTTAACCACGCTACTAACAGGACACGGAAAACTAAGACAGATTCCATATCCTGGAACCACCATCGTGCATTTGCAGTCCACACCTTCAACAGACTGTTGACCACATATTTACGACTGTCAGCTATATACACATACAGTATACATACATACATACATACACAGTATGTATGTATACTGTGTGTGTGTATGTGTGTATGTGTGTGTGTGTGTGAGAGAGAGAGAGAGAGAGAGAGAGAGAGAGAGAGAGACGTTTTGAGATAGTAACTTAAGATAAGAATTCAGATTTTCTAGAGGTGCATAATTACTTCATTCTGTCTAGCTCATGAAGTAATTATGACGAGTTTACATAATAATAGATTATTAAACAAAATGTAATCATCATTTAGTTAAAATCCACCATTTTAAGAAATTCCATCGTTCGTTTATTTATGCACTACAGAGTGTAGAAACTCGACCACCTAGTATGTTAGAAAAGCAAAACAATTATAATATTACTTTGTCGTCTGAGACATAATAACTATTATTATCTTAGTATATAATAATAAGATTATGTTAAACAATTCACAGCAGTAAAAATTAAAATGTTGAACATTACTAAAATACTAACAACCGAATTATTATCTCTTATTAGTTATTTTTACATCAAAACATCGGTTTTATTAAAATTCTTGTCAATTCAAAATAAACATGCCAAAAAAAAAAAAACAACTAAATCGTCACACACACAGCTATTTTTAAAACAGGAAATGAACATGACAGTAAATTAGTGTTTTGTAGCCGATTTGTTTTGTTCTCAAGGACAACTCAATTACGTTTGCATTCTCATACAAAATTCTCACTTCTTCAAGGCTAATTTTTGTTTCGTCACATTGTTTAGAGGATTACAGGAAACTGTGTAGCCATATTTTGCAGTTCATTTTAGATATACTATTCTATTTAACTGAATTATTGATTTTTACACACATTAGATCATTTTGAAATGAAACTCACTGCTTTCCAATATTTTTTTAAATACTTTAAATGCATTGCTAGTGTCGAAAAATATAAACAATAAAAACGTCAGTGTTATATGTTATTGCCGCCCACCCATCCTCAGGTCTCTTAACTTCTTAAATTGCACTTAATCGAAAATGACAGTTCAGAGATAAATGAGCCAGCGTGTTGGTATGATGTGTGATGCTGTCAGCAACTATTAGATAAAGCGTGGCTTCGGTGGGACCTGAAAGCATGGAAGAGTTTAGCAGCAATGATACAGAGGAAGTGACAGAGGAGGAGGAGAGGTAAGTTTGATAAGTGCTCAATTATTTGTTCTTGTTTTTTTTTTTTTTTTACAATATGAGAAGAAGGCGTTTCATTATATTGGTGGAATTTTATTTAACAGCTGATTGCACTAATGTATAATTTTCCCATAAATTATGAAAAAATTAAAATATTACCAAGTGTATAATTTTCATATTTAATTTAATCTCTCTCTCTCTCTCTCTCTCTCTCTCTCTCTCTCTGTTTCATAAAACTGGTCGAAAACTTTCCCAGAAAACAGTCTTGCAGACTTCAGTTATTATTTTTGAGCAAGAATAGACGTTGCAATCAAATAAATAAAGTAATTCGGGAACTATAGTTTTATTAAATTGCTACTTATCGTCTTTGTAAAGGTCAAAACTTCATACGGATCTTATCAAGTCATCGCAAAGCATTGTTAGCAGGATCACTGAATTTTGAGAAGTGTACATTACTAGTTTGCGATTCCATCCCTTTTTAAAAATTCAATTTGGACATTCCCATCCATTTAAAAATTTCTGAATCTATCATTTTTGAATGCCTAAAGTACACATGTTTTGCTGGCAGACTGAGGTAAGATTAAGGGAAAAACTCTACTTTTGCGACCAATTTTTAATTATTTTATTTATTTATTATTTTTTTGTATCACCTTATGATCTTGAATAATCATGATAACGTCAGATAATGAAAATGATCTTCACCAAAAAGGCGATTTTCATAACATCCTTAATTTCCAGATCATTTTTAAGGGGTGCTCAATCTTTCTTCACAGAGTATAATAGGGCTTCAGTCCATTACTCTTTTATGGCATAAATGAAAATACACGAGATTTTGCTTTAATATGTCCAGATCTATTTATATATATTCTTGTAACTTCAATCGCATAAAATACATTTCATTTGTTAAAAAAAAATAATGGCAAAGAGTTAGCTGCAATTTAGAAGGGCTCATGCTTCCTCAGCATTTAGTGACTTTTTTTTTTTTCCTTTTAAATATCTAACATTTTTTATGCGATGTTGCAGGAATAGATTGAATATCCAACCTGTAGACTTGTTTGAAACATTTCACTTTTTTCTCCCTTCTTTACAATCTCTATCCTCAGTTTTGTTCCACTGTGCCAAATTTGCCACGGGACTTTTAAAAACATAAGAAAGAACTATATACCAGATTTGGTAGAAAGAGATTGGACAATGTCACCTGTAAAGGTGTTTGCGAAGAAAGAGTTCTATTTGAAATTGGAATGAATTTTTAGACTTCGATTGGGCTACATTTTTCAGAGACGCATAAGCGGAGTCAGAAAGAGCTATATTCTAAATATGGTAAAAATTATTTCAACTTTGAGACGTTGAAGTGTCATCATTGAACTATTGAAAATAGCAATAAATACCCTTTGGGCGCTTTCACTATTTTCAAAGAGTTCAAGGGTGTTTATTAATACCGGGCATTTTTAAATTTGCCAGGCTGTGTCCTGTTGAATACCTTTGTGGAATGAGGATGGAATGCCGATAATATACAGCAGGTTGACTTTCAGTCCTAATGAAACGGAGCCTCAGTAGCTAAGTCAGTTCTCGACGATGCCCTTTGGTTGGAAACACCTGAGAATTCCGTGTAGGACGCAAAGAACCTTTATCGGGGGCTTTTCAACTGAAGGTGAGTTAGCTGATCTCATACGAGGTAGAAGGGTTAAATGCCTGCGTCCTAACAGGCAAACCGGTTAGGATGCAGGCATTTAACAGAGATAATTCACTGGCCTCATAGCCTGAGTTGTTTCGATCGTAAATCCAAATAAACGAAACCAGTTCTAATGATACTTATAATGAGAATAAAGTGACTCGCTACAGCCAATTGGCTTAAGACTACCTGCCATAAGAGCTTGATATAAACTGCTCATCATATCCACGATACGATATATATATATATATTTTTTTTTTGGGGGGGGAGGGGAAATGCCTTAGTTTATGATTATGCCCACCCCAAAAAACTTTTGTTGACGATTATTGCAAAAGGTTTAGCTTCAAATGATACCGACATATTTTTCATAATCGTAGGTTCAACTGGATTCCTTCCAGTTGAACCTGCCGTTTGCAAAAATTAAAATTTTTTAAAAATGTTTTAAATTTCTGAATTATTATTATTTATTATTATTATTTTTGTAAGATACTGTTTTGACCTCAACGTGATATTATATTACACATCTCCCCGCTCCCAAGGCTCATAATCTGATATTTTCCAGATCACCATTTTTTCCTTTGAAACAGACACTATTTTAACTACAATTTTTTGCATGGCAAGTGTCACTTCGTGATGGTCACAATTAGTACTTAACTGTCAGGAAGGATTTTTTTTTTTAATCTTTTTTTATATGCTCATGATGCTTTATTGTATGGTATGTATTTTAAAGTGCTGTCTGTTTTTACTCTACCTAATTGGACTTTTGCTCATGATTGCTTTATTTTCTTACGGTGTATTAAAGTAATGCCACTTCTTTCTTTCTTTCCTCGACGTAACTAGATCTATGTCCAATTATTTTCCTCCAATTCCGTACTGGAGCGCCCTCCCTTACATTCTTGGACTCTGCTCATGTTTATTTTTAATTACTGTGAATGTTTCACGAATAATTACTTCCTCGCATAAATAAAGAAAAAATACAGCTGTGAAACCTGATTCAAAGACAGCAAGATATTGAACGATGAGTGAAAATAACATTAGAAATGGCTGGTCCAGACGCTATGACTTTAATACGGTAACGTTTGAGATAAGAACTATACTTTCAGTCAAAACGATGTAAAACTATAGTTTCGACAACAGCAATAATAATTGTCCTTAGTTTATCAAAAGCACATCACATGTATTTGAGCTTCTGAATGACTCGTTAGGCGCCTACTGAGATGTAAATGTGTGAACGATCAAAAGCTGAAATAATTAGATGACGCATTATGTGAGAAATTAGGACCACTTGAACTTCCGTGATTCTAATAATTGATATTTGGTAGGGCAACGGGTGGTTCATATTAATTAGAGTGCAGTACTACATAAAAAGTTATATATATATATATATATATATATATATATATATATATATATATATATATATATATATATATATATATATTATTTAACTTGATAACATATACATTGGAAGATAGGCAACAAAAGGACTATTTGCATATTATAAGTATATATATATATATATATTAAAGAGGGGGGAAAAAGATTTTCCTTTCGGATATACAATAGAAAATACAATAAAAGAGTCAACATTATAGTTCAATATCATTCTTAGTTATCTTTCAGTTGAAATATGTCGTCGTCGGCAATCCAGAACAGGGTACCAGTTAGATTCCACTCCTCTATGAATTTTGTAACAGTTCTTCTTTCTTTGTAGTAATCAAGTTCCAGTGAAAGACTACTTTGTAGTTTACCACGTAGGCTCCGTGTTTGTGCCGCTTCGGTGATGGATGGATGCTCGTTATTTCTTGTGTGTTTTAGGTAGAAGCTGTTGAGCTATGCAATTATATCTATCTATAAAAAGATCTGTGAGCTATGCAATTATATCTATCTATAAAAAGATATGCAATTATATCTATCTATAAAAAGATCTGTGAGCTATGCAATTATATCTATCTATAAAAAGATCTGTGAGCTATGCAATTATATCTATCTATAAAAAGATGTGTAAGCTATGCAATTATAAAAAGATGTGAGCTATGCAAATTATATATCTATCTATAAAAAGATAAGACAAAATTTAAAACGTCCTTATAAGGACTGGCTTAAAGGGGCGAAGCAAGAATGCTTTTCATCTTCCCCGTTATCTGTAGAGGACAGTGTAGTAGGAATAAGGTGTTATTGAGCTATTAAAGCTCTGATCATGGCAGGAGGGTAACAGCAATAGCCGAGCCTCAGTTAGAACTTCATTGGCTACAGCATTGCCATTCATTACCCTCCAAGGGTATTAATCACCGCCATTTTATTTTTTTTTTTCAAGTCTTGAAAAGTATGGAGAGGGATCATATATATTTTGTGAGTTCAACAAAATTCATCATTGGCCTGTAGAGTAAGATAGGCTGAGAGTCAGCAGATAGTAGGAGAGGAAATAAAGATAGAGTGCATAGTGGTAGGGTAGGTAAAGGAGGCCTCAGTTGACCTGTTTTAGCTGTTTTCCCCCCAGGGGCGATTCTAAAACGGTCGTTGATTTTTCACTTTAAAAAAAAGGAAAAATCCTAAAAAGGAAACATGTAACAAAACAAAGAGAGAATAAATCTGGAGAAGGAATGGAAAGGTAAACTTAGAGGTGGAGGAAGGATCTGGCCCGAGTGATGCAGCTCACAAGGAACTGCACCGCCTCGCTGTGAGCCTTCGCTGCTCGGGTTCTCAGGTCCTCCCCCACCTGTGGGAATTAAAAACCAGTGAAGCTGAGTACAGAAATCCACAAGGTGGTTACTGTTTCTTTCTTTTATTGTGGGCTGTTATGATTCTTTTGGCCACCTCACTTCCCTTGGCCATGTCTAGTTTGCAGAGAGCTATGTAGAACGCCGAAGCTGCCTCCTCGTCTATATCCAGGGCTACCTCTACTTGCTCAGGGGTGATTTTGCTGATGTCATCAACGAAGAGGTCACCCCATTTTGCACTGACGATGTTGGGTCCATATTTCCCTGTGAGGAGGAGTTCAGGTTCTCCTACTTTATCTATTGCCTCTTTAAACTTTTCTGCTACCCCAGGCATACCTCTAAGGAGATGTTTTAGAGTCTCCCCTGCTTTTGCATGAGGGACTTCTGGGTGTTCGGTTTCAGATACTTTTGCTGTTTTGAGATTTGTCAGCTCTTCTTCCTGCGGAATTAATGGCCGTTTGGAAGTTTTGGTGTTCGTCTCCATCTCCACTTCAGTTTCTTCTGCTGTATCTGAATTGGCAGTGGTAGCTCCGCTTTCGTCCGTGGGAGTTACCATGATGGTTTCTGCATTGTCAGTTTCTTCTGTTGGGATCGTATTGCTGGTCTCTGCAATTCTAGTAGGTTTCCCTCCCTTACGGGACCTTTTCGTTGTCTTAGACATGGCGGCATGATCAGGAGTGGCCTCAAGAGGCGGCAACTCTTCCTGTGTTGTGACCTTTTCATTACTTGGTTTTGTTGCTGATGTGATTGCACCACCCATCCTCTCTGCGAGGGTTCTGGATGGGCAGGTGTCGACTCTGTGGTCAGTGACCCCACATTTCAAACAAGCTGCCTCACATTTTTCTTGGTTGTGGCCAATTTTTAGGCAGTTCTTGCATTTTATGCGAGGGCAGTCTGCCCCAAGATGATTGAAGGCACCACATCTAAAGCATTGCTTTTTGACGCCTGGGTAATTTACCATTACCCGGGCAGATCCTATGAGGACAAAGTTAGGAACTTCGGTCCTCATTTCAAGAGAGATGGTTACCTCCCCTGACTTCCACTCAGGATTGTCGGCGTCATTGTGAACCTGGATTTCCCATACAACTCCCCACTTAGAGAATACGCTATGAATTATATCGTTGTTCTCTGCATATTCTAGGGGAAATCGTGGTATCTTAAGGGTTCTCAGGATGCTCCCAACCATGAAGGGAGATACTTTTACTTTACCACAGTCAAACCCTTGGAGAAGCTTTTCTCTGGTGTCCATATTTTTGGTCACTACCTGGTATCTTCCTCCCCCATAAGGGGTAAATCCAAAAATATTCTCTGCGCCGACGCAGTCTATGATGGCTTTCGCCATCGCCCTTGCCGGTATTGTGGCGTCAACCTCAATTCCGAGGGTACGCACACGCGGCAGAATGGAGGGCATGATCAGATGGGGGGAGCCTTAACTATTCCCACCACCAAGTGTTTGATATTTCCCCAGTCCGGGGTTTACGAAGTTCTGTAAATTTCCGGTTAAATATCGTGAAACCCGATGGAACTCGTACCGATATTAACGGTTAAGAACAGAAACTATACACTTTATCTAAGCCAAACGGCCGAGAAGCGATCGTTGTATAAAATGCATAAATACATATAAAATATAAAATAAAATAATTTTATAATTTTACATGTGAACAACTGTATACATATATCATTAAAAATAAAGGGTTACCTTGGTTCTGAAAATTCGAAAATTTTTATGTCACGTTATTTGCTATCTATTCTATATAAAATAAAAAGGTGTTAGAAGATTTATTTAGTTTATTTATGATTATGCAGGATTATAAATATTTACTCTACATGATCATAAAATTATTTTTTCTTTCTTTATTTTTTCTTACTTTATTTATCTTTCTTCCATTAAAATTCCTTTAATTAGAGATTTTCAGGAAATTAAGATAAGCCGATATTTGAAACGTTTTTATGTCACGGATGTGACATAAAATTCAAAAAGGTTGTGACATCTAGCGTGATGCTTACTCCACCTTTGCTGTGAGTCGCCCTTGTGTTGCACTACCATTGGGTAAGTAGCTCTTTCCTAAAGGTGGTACAACCTATATAATCAGTCATGACCTACAAGCCCGGAAACCGAGGGGGGGGGGAGCGTATCTCCCTAGTAAATAAATATATATATATGTAGAAAGTTTTTTACTTTGGGTATATTATACGTTAAAGATACGTTATAGATACCATATATATATATATATATATATATAATATATATATATATATATATATATATATATATATATATATATATATATATATATATATATATAATATATATATATACATATATATATATATATATATATATATATATATATATATATATATATATATATATAAAAAATCAGCTAACGCCTTTTTATTCCCGTATACGAGAATAGGCGAGGCCATTTAGCCCTATCTAACTTTTTGGAGACTGAGTGGGCAGTTCAATCTCCACTGGTACCCAATCAGAGACAGATGGCCCAAGGCTATCACTAATTAAGCGGTACGCAGTGAAGAGAGACGGCTCAAATGTGCCGCCATCTCGTGGTCCCTAACCCTAACACAATATATTTAATGTCTGAAATAATGTGGGTTCTACGGTCGATTTTCTTGAGTTTACAGGACGAAAAACCCGAGTTTCCGGGAGGAAAAACCTGCTTGCCTGTGCCAGAGATCGACTAACTCGGGAACCGGTCGAAAAAAGGCTTAGAAAAATTTTCTCTAGTCGCCGACTAGACTCGAAACCAAGCCTTCCTTCGTGCGGCCAAGCGCGGTGGTATATATATATATATATATATATATATATTATATATATATATATATATATTATATATATATATATATAAATAAAGAGAGAGAGAGAGAGAGAGAGAGAGAGAGAGAGAGAGCAAACAGGTAGAGGTACTCATTTTTTGCTCTCAGGAAAAATTAAGAATTAAAAGGGTATGAAAGGGGGGGAAATAAAAAAAAATATTTACTGATATTTTTTACTTCAATGTGATAACGATTGTAGAAAAAGAACAATAAATTAAATGTATAATACACAGTTTATTAAATATAAATGTATGGTATAAGTATATAAAAATAAAATGAATATACGATAATGTTTTAAAGAATTTTATATTACAAATATAAAATTTTGTTGTATAGCAAATATCTTAACATCTTAGTGAAAATGCAAATGTCATTCAATACGTAAGTTTGTTTGCATATTAGTTAAATGCGTAAAAAAAATATTAAATATTACTAATTTCAAAATGCATCGCAGCCGTTTATCACACCTCACTGATAATAAAGGCGCCATTAAGCCGTACCGTTGCATAAGTCTCAAAAATGTTCTACATATTTATTTATTGATCTTTCCATAACATGAAAAGTTAGCTGTAGCTGTGTGAACATTATGTGATATACTCTCCTTAGTATATGCAAAAAAAAAAAAAAAAAATTCACAAAACAATTCATCCAGAGACAGTTTATCGAACGACATTTACCAAAAAATTAATTGAATAAACAATTAATCGAAAATCAATTAACTGTTGTTCACTCGTATTGAACAACAGTTAATCGAAAACCAGCAAATCAATCACCAAAAGGCAGTTCCTTGAAAAAAACAATTTGTCGTTCGACAAATCATCAAAAATACCAGTTCAGTGTAATACAAATCAGCGAATGAACACTTCAACGAATAATGAATTACAGTTGAAGCTTACCTGCATATTTTTTTCCGTTTGTGTATTTTATGTGGACGTATGTGTATCAAGTTCTTCTTCTCCCTTTTTTTTTTTTTTTTGTCACTGTTAATTTCAATCTGCGTATACCGTGTATTTTACATAATATGGAAAAAATTATGCAAAAAAAAAAATAATAATAACAATATTTACTCGAGACCAAACACGGAACTTTTTTCAGTCACTTTTTCCAGTATTATATTCCTTATAATATACAGGGTGATCAAAATTAAAGTATCCGTGTTTAAGGCCTTGTGGAACATCATCCACTGATCTAAATGTTGCGAAATTGTACAGGAATATATTGTGCGTCATGCCGAATCACCGGGACATTGCAAACACCAAATGCACGAAATTTGCATGTCACGCAACTCGGCAGGTGCCAGTAGGATTTAAAATGATAGACGCACGAGTTTTCCCTTCATTCTGGTTGTTAATACCGTTCACAGTGATGGCACTACCTTGTCCCAACGTGCTTTGCTCATGAAGCTCTGCTACCTTTACGTAGTGGAGTTTCATGAGCAAATAAAACATTTATGAAGCTCAACTACCAAATTGAAACCTACGGTCACATTCTGTTAGTGTGGAAGGTTGAAAATATCGATTTGGAATCTCTTCTCTAGAGGCTTTTCAGTGGGAGATGAGTTGGTTGATCCTCAATGGAAGCAGGAGAGCTTTTTTTTTTTTTTCCCAAGAAAATTTCTTCCTGTTAAACAGAAAAACTGGCTTGATAACCACACAGTGATAGAGACCATGGATTGTTAAAAAATTAAATTGTTACCAACATTACCAAAATTAAAATTTTTCTATGCAAGCTAGTAACTGGAATGATGACCATACATATACATGTATGGTCATCATTCCAGTTTGTCTGTTTAGCAGTAAGAAGCCACTTCGCTTAACACGTAAAGAAAAAGGAAATGGAATAGTTAATTCTATCTGTCTCAAACGCTGCGAGATTTTACTTTATTTTACTACTTGTGAATCACGGATATCCAGTGAGGTGCTACAGGGTTAAGGACAATGGGATTATTCTGAAAACCTATTGTACTATTTGTTTTCAACAGATTGGTTTCAGATAACAATAAAAAAAAAAAAAAAAAAAAAATCAGCTAACGCCTTTTTATTCCCGTATATACGGGAGTAGGCGAGGCCATTTAGCCCTATCTAACTTTTGGAGACTGAGTGGGCAGTTCAATCTCCACTGGTACCCAATCAGAGACAGATGGCCCAAGGCTATCACTAATTAAGCGGTACGCAGTGAAGAGAGACGGCTCAAATGTGCCGCCATCTCGTGGTCTCTAACCCTAACACAATATATTTAATGTCAGATAACAATATGATACTATTAATAAGTCCTTACAAACAAACATACACATATACATGTATATATATACAAACATACGTGTATATACAGTAATGAGTATATTTTAAGAGTTGAGAGAAAAATCGCCCTAAGAGACAAGTAAGATCATCCAGCAGGTATATTATGTATATGAATTACATATTTTCGCCAGCTTATTTGTTTTTTCTGTAGGAATAAAACCAGAAACCAGGTCTTTCTAATCAGAATCCGAGAGAAGTTAAGTTTCAACTGGTCAGTTGAAACTTAACTTCTCTCGAAAGTTTTCAACTGACCAGTTTCACGATGCTGTCACTTCTGAACTGTGTTCTATACTACCTCCACCAACTAATAAAAACAAATTAATACATACGTACATACATCTTCAGGGCCCACTCTTCCTAATTGGGTTGTGGGGGCAAAAGCTGCAAGAGGAACTTCCAATGGTCACGATCCTCTGCCACCAAGCTCAGGTGTTCTGGTGGGATTCCCAAACGTGTCCACCCAAGGTTTTGGATATAGTCTATCCAGCGAGTCCTTGGCCTTCCACGTGGCCTCCCACCCTCTGGCTTGGCAAAGAGGCCTGCTGAGGGAGCCTCTCTTGTGGCATTCTGACCAGGTGCCCGTACCAGCGTAACTGTGATCTCTCAACACGGAGAAGCAGCGGTTGAGTATTGAGGGTTTCCCGAATTGCAGAGCTTCTGATTCTGTCGAGTTTTGTCAGCCCCGCAACCGCTCGAAGGAACCTCATTTCAGCCGCTTGGATTCATGTCCACATTCTTTCGGTCACTACCCAACTCTCATGACCATAGGTGAGGATGGGGACATAGACTGTATTGAAGACAGCCAGCTTTGCCTTCTGGTTTAACTCCCGCTTCAAAACTACCAAACGGCCAAGCTCCCGCAATATTGAGCTTGCTAAGCCAATTCGAGTATCTAGCTCTACGTCCCATTCTCCATCATTCGTGAATATGGACCCAAGGTATTTAAACTTCTCCACCTGTCTCATTGGGACTCCACTTACATGTAGAGTGCACTGGGATGGTTGTCTTGAGACAACAAATGTTTCAGTTTTGGCCACACTGATCTTCATTCCGGCGTCTGCACAAACAGCTACAAACCTATTCAGGGTCCGCTGGAGGTCATCTGTGGAAGAGCTAAGCAGAACTAGGGCATCTGCAAAAAGCAGACGTCCAATACTACATTTTCCAATTCTGACACACTCACTGCCTCGGCTGTGCCTATCGATCCAGTCCATAAATATTATGAAAAGGAGGGGTGATAGAACACACCCTTGGCGGAGGCCAACGGAGACTGTGAAAGGTTCAGACTTTGTGCTGTTTACCCTGACACAAAACTCTGGGCATTCATACAGGGACTTGATGGCAGCTTATAGTTGACCATCCACTCCATACGCCTGTAATACTTGCCAAAGCTTATCCCGAGGAACCCGGTCATATGCCTTCTCCAAGTCCACAAAACATGTGTAGACATTCTTGGCATATTCCCAAGATTTCTCAAAGACTTGCCTTAAAGTGAAGATTTGGTCAGTTGTGCTTCTACCAGGACGAAAGCCACATTGTTCTTCCTGGAACTTTGACTCAACTATGCTCCTGCACTGTCTTTCCAAGCACTTAGCATACACTTTCCCAGGCAGGCTGAGCAGAGAGATGCCACGATAGTTACTGCAATCCCTCTGGTCTCCCTTCTTAAAGACTGGTATTATTATGCCTGTCTGCCATTGCTTTGGCACTCGCCCAGATATCCAAGCAGCCTGACACACTCGAGTCAGCCAGAGAACACCGTCTTTTCGGAGGTATATTGCAGCACCACCAATTAATAATGTATTGTTAATTATTTTGTCCTAACCTCTTAGCAGGTGCTTTCTTATTTCTTTCTTTCTTTCTTTTTAATTCAAGCTTTCTTACTGCAAATGACAGTTTTAAATACACAGCATAATTCGGGTTAATAATTTTGTTCTCAATGAAATTGAGAACAATATTGTTTCTCAACGAGAAATTTTGTTCTCAATGAGAAATACTGAGCTGAATTGTTATAAAAATGAATACGCTCAAGGAAGCCGAAAAATATATATTTAGCGAGTGTACGCAGCAAACATCTCTTCTTTTGCTTTGTTAATCAGCAAGTATCTTTGTTCTGGAAGTTTGTTTCTTCTTTATGTTGAGCTGCTTAGTATTCCGGTTAATGTTAATTATACGCTATCTGTTTTTTTTTTTTTTTTTTTTTTTTATCTCCGTAACTCAGTCGGTTTCAACGATGCCCTTTTGTTGGAAAGACCTGGGTTCTAATTCTGTCTAGAATGCGAACTTTTTTTCAGCCTTTAAAAATAGCTTTTTTAAAGGCTGAAATACTGTTAAGATAATTAAAATAGACCTGAAAAAAAAAAGCTTTTTTTCAGCTTTTCAACCGAAGGTTAGCATATCCACTCTCTAGCCAAAAGGCTGCGTGTTCGAATCCGTGAGCATGGATGTTTTGTGGAAATACCAATGGCGGTGATGGTCGGAGGTAGATGGCGTTGGTGTAGTTGCGGTCAGTTGGTGGATTGAGGGGAGGAGGCAGAGTGTGGAGCAGGTGCCCTCCATCGATGAGTCTTGCCGGCCTGGTTGGCTGAGTGGTTAGCGTATCCGCTCTCCAGCCAAAAGGCTGCGGGTTCGAATCACGCCATGGGCATGGATGTTTGTGATTGTCTGTGAAAATACTAATGGTGGTGGTGAACAGTAGCTGATTCGGATGGTGGAAAACGGGTGGATGAGGTTGAATGGTGGAGACGGAGATTTGTAGAGTAGGTACCCTCCCTCGATGAGTCTTTGGACTCCCTGGAGGTTCAAATAATAATAAAAACATTGCACCTCTGATATCATGTTTTAGGTGGAAAGGGTTTTTCCTGCTGGAAACTCAGGTTTTTCATCCCTGCAAAGCGGCCATTAGTTGCTTCGGCCGTAAATACAAATAAACAGTGGCGGCTTGTACATATGCACTGTGACACTGCAGCACCCCCAAGGATAAAATGAAAAAATTAAATTTTGATTGTGTTTATAAATAATAACAATGCTTACAACATTATATAAATGCAATACAACATGTTAAAGGTTACAGCTTATGTTTTGACATTGATTGAATAGTTAATAATTAAAATTGTTCGATTAACGTTTTAGATTACGAAACAAATGCACTGAGATCTAACGCAGTGTCGGAATTATCACGTTCGGCCAATTGCAGCTCGACTCGCCGATATTCGTTTGCGCTTGTCATTGCACGTAACAAGTGAATCCGACACTGCTCGTTTGAGTAGTGTCGCTACAGATAAATTGTATGCATGCGCGTTATTTCTGTGAGATACGAAACTGGTGAGGGTGAAATATTTTTAATAAAGTAGTTTTTTAATATGTAAATTTATTTATTAATAAATTCGTTACTGATTAAGAAAAAAAATTTTTTTTTTTTAATTTTGTATATTGCAGCATCACCACTTAAAATTTTCACCGGCCACCATTGCAAATAAACCAACTAAATCTTATCCCCGCTCTTCACCCATGGCTTATGTAGACCGTTGCGGCACTAAAAGTGATAGTCCTGACATAGTCCTCCAATTGTTTCTATCTGGGGATTTCCTTACAAGGTGAAGAACAAACAATCAGTTAATTTTGTAATATTATCTATCCAAGTGATTTCAGGTTGCACTACGTGGCACAGCCACTGGAGCTGTTTTCGAAGTATTTTAGTGATGGTATTCGGGTAATGGAATGAATTTTCTTTCTAACTTCGTCATTTCTTATGTGTGTGTGTGTGTGTGTATGCCTGCGCGCGCTCGTGCCATGTATGGATTCTTCAAAATTGTTCTGTAGTACTTCATCTCGAAGGCCAATGCCTTTTTTCATCTTCTTTTAGTTAACGTTCAACTCTCGCATCCGTATAGTAAGACAGAGTTAACAAGGGTGTCGATGAAGTAGAATTTTGTAGTTAGCTGTATTTTATTGTCCAAAGTGGTTATAACCTCTGAAGGGCAACAGTTGCTTTAGCAGTGTGCACTCTGATATCATGTTTAGACCGACCACTTCTGTGTTGTACACTTCCCAAGTAAGTGGATCTTTCTACTTTGAATTTTTTATTATTAACTGAAAATTTCATGGGCTTTTTGCCTGAAGTCATGTTTTTTTTTTTTATTTGTAATGCTGATCATTAATCCATGATCACTAAGTGACTTAGAAACTCTGTCTGTTAATTCTCATAAACGATATTCCATCTCTGCTATTAGGTCAATGTCATCAGCGAATCTAAGGTTATTGATTTTTTTAAACCACCAACTGTAATTCCAATACCACTCTTTTCCGACACTAAGTTTATTGTATATTCTAAATATAGGTTAAAAAGGATCGCTGAACGTATGCAGCCTTGACGCCGCCTCTTTTCATTTTGAAAGGCTTACTGTAACAGCCATTGATTTCTATTAACATTTCAGAGGAACAGTTTAAGAATTTTAATTAGGAGTATTTTATTATTTATTCCGTACTGGTTCAGCATTCGCCACCATGCCTCATGACATACCGAAATGAAGGCCTTCAGTATATCTAAAAAATTATTACATACTATTTTATTATGTTCAATATATATTTTTCTCCAATCAGATGTATTGTAAATAAATGATCTACTGTACTTGTTTTTAGGTAATCTACTTCGTTCTCTGAAAGTTTACATCCTGTCTTCCTCTCAATCCTAGAGAGTAAGATTTTTTAAAAGAATATTTTGCTTGGATGACTCATTAAACTGATAGTTTTATAATTGCTACATTTTGCACTGTTCCCTTTTTTTTAGGAATAGGAAACAGAATAGAGGTGCACCAATTTTTAGGTCGTTATCAATTGTTCCATACATCTTGGCAAATTTCGAACACATCATCTATGATAGGTTCTCCCGTTGCTTTCAATAGCTCTGAAGTTATTAAATCTACACAGTGTGCCCTTTAAGTAATGAGACAACAAATATTATATCAAAACAAAGAACTATATTTGGAATTGTCAATTACACACATTCAAAATAATCTCTCTCCAAATCCGCACAACGTTCACATCTGTGGTACAGGTGTTTGAAGGCACGGTGGAAGTCCTGAACGGGTACCTCCTTCAGTGTCTGGGTCACACCGCCTTGGATGTCTTCAATGTTGCTGAAGCGCTCCCCTTTCAAGGCACACTTCATCCATGCTCTGGCGTTTCGTTTCCGGATCAAACTGAAAACATCAACTTTTATCACCGGTGACAATTCTTTGCCGCACATCATGATCTCGATCAACTGCATGGATGGTGTATGCCTGGCGATTTTCTCACCTTCAAAGAATTAACTGCTTCTTCTACCTTACGGTTGAAAGGTGTAAGCGAAGGGTTTTGTTTATGTTTATCATTTGGAAAGCACTTCTGGAAATGTTTCTTTTAGTTCCTCTTTAATCTTTTTGCATTCCTTCAAGATGATCTCTAGCTGTTTAATTTTGTTTCTTACTATTTTGTTTAGTTCTTTATAGTTTTCCCTGCTATCATTATCATTGTTTATACTAGGTTTTAAGATTCTCCCGCAGTCACATAGCTATAAAATGTCTTATATAATCCGGGGTTTGATAATCCAGCGAGATGTTTCTATTATGGTATTAGGAAAATCCACGACAGATCAGCTTGCAAGTCGGCTCTATTCAAGCACATATCTGGACAAACTGTGGCAAGACATTCGTGACAAGTAGGCCTATATGCCCGAAGGACTGTAGTCTGGGTCCCTTCATCCACACCGCATCGTAGAGCATGTCTTCAGTGATGTTTATCTATAAAAATTGGACAAGACAACAATGCGCCAATGTACTCTTTACAGATGAGGAGTCGTTTCAGTCTTTCCTCCGATTCTAGACGACATTGATCTGGCACGAAAGTGATACTGCTATAGTGCACCATCACGAAAATGCTTCTGAAAGGGATAGATACGGTGTGTTGGGGTCATGGTGTGGGGAGGTATTACGCGTAATGAACGCACCGAATTACAAGTGCTGGAAAACGGGATTATGACTGATGAATGATATTGCAACGGAGTTCCTCAACGTCATGTTCGATTATTCCGTGGTGCTGTAAGCGAAGAATTCATTTTTATGGATGACAATGCCACACTACATCTTACACTAGCAGTGGAGATACTTCTGGAGATCGAGGATATTAATCGAATCGAGTGACCAACACACTCCTTAGATCTCAACCCCATAGGACACGTTTGGGCCGCAATAGGGAGACTCTTTGCTGCTCGAAATCTCCCTCTAGGAAAGCAGGCTTTATCCCTGCTCTTAAGGAGAAGGAGGAGGAGTGGGCCAGTTTGCCTCAAGAACTCCTGAATTACTTGGTACTATGCTTGGAACCAGAGCCTCCGCAGCTCAGTCGATATAGATGAAGCCCTTTAGTCGGAAAGACATGGGTTCGATTCCCCTTAGTGACGTTAGGAACCTTTATCTGGTCTCTTTCGACGAAAGGTGAGTTTAGTCGGTCTTATACGGAGGTAGGAATTTTTTCACCCCGGAAACTCGGGTTTTTCGTTCCCCAGAACAGTCAAACCGGCCCCGTGAACACACAACTTACAGACAAGAATACTTAGAGGCATAGGGGAACCGCCTTATCCTCGTATTACGGTTAGGAAATCCAAGGATACTTGGAAGGCTATGGGCGCTTAATGCCTGTTAAAGTCACTGATGATGATGATGCTTGGCACCAAGTAACTGACATCCCTGTGAGAGGCTGCATCGCAGTTCTGGGTGGACATATTCCATACTGAAATGTCTCTCCGCATAGTTTTCTGTAAGCACTGTACATTAATTCGTTAACTACGCCCTTAGAAAATTTGTAACTTTTGTCGAAAACGTATTGCAATTTAATTTGTAAGAAATTTATAACGCATTTTTTGTGTAATATAATTTACTGGTATGCTGGTAATAAATGTACGTTCACATATGGCTGAAGTCATGAAAATTGTTTCATATACAGGTAAAATGTAGTTCCTCCTTAGCTTTTGGACATAAATATAGTTACAGAAAATTATGTAATGCATCATCATTATACACACACATATAGTATGTACATTTATATATATATATATATATAAATGTACATGTATGTATATATATATGTATATATATATATATATATATATATATATATATATATATATATATATATATATATATATATATAGAGAGAGAGAGAGAGAGAGAGAGAGAGAGAGAGAGAGAGAGAGAGAGAGAGAGAGAAGGGTAACATGCTAATATATACAGAGAAAAAATTAAATAAACATTTTGTTTTGGAACAAAATAAAACAAAGTAGTTAAACAGTATTTACAATTTACACACGAAGCTAGATCTTTGAATACAATTATACTAGAAACCATTACATAAAATCAATAATTTATACAATTATATTGAATATTTATTTTTCTGTAGAAAAATAAATATTCTTTGATTAGAATTTTGTATTTGTTTGGGTTGGTTTCACTTATTATTAAAGGTAGCGTATTGAATATTTTTGGTATAAAAGTTTGTGTATTGTCTCTTTATTTGATTTAAGAACTTATGACCTTATGCTACTAAAGAAAACATATTGTTTGTTATTTACGTATTCATTATTGTGTTTTATGAATAGTAGTGAAAAAGTATAAATATCTAACGGGGGGGGGGTATGTTTAGCAAGGTGTTTTTATTGCACATTGAGTATCGTTGTATTTGTTTCTATTTAAGATTTGAATTACTTTATTCTAAGTAGAAACTAGAGGTTTTCAGCATAGTACAGTAGATTCCTCCCCAACTTAAAACACCATATTGTAGGGTGCTTTGAGTCCATACAGAATGCAATATTTTTTAACATATTTAAATTTAAGAATCTATTTAAATAGTTAAGTCTGTTTAACATAATCCTCACCTTATTCGGTGAGATTTCCAACTTAAGTTACGGTCAATTTTTAATCTCAAATAAGTTATCACTTTGATATCTCCCGTTTCCATAGAGTTGTAATTTCAATTTGATCGCCAATTCCAATCATGTAAGAATAACTTGTGCAGCGAAGTTCATTTTACTTGTATTTCATAAGATAAAATTTACATATTTAGTTTTTGATACATTCCAACTAAGTTTATTTGAATGATACAATTTGTTACTTTTAAAAGATCAGTATACATGGTTTGCATTTATTTGGCTATTTGCTAAGAGAAAATTAGGACCGTATCATCTGCAAAAGCGTTTATTTTACTGTTTACTTTAAGAATGCAGACGTCATTGATATAAATATTAAATAAAATTGGTCCTAAGACAGATCCTTGTGGTACACCACAATCTACCGTTTTAGGATCGCTATAACTCATGTTTATTTTTGCAATTGTGATCTAGCATTTAAGTCTCAACCTTCTTTCATGCGTGTTCCATTTTTTAATATTAGTTTTTTGTCGCTCCCCCACCTTGCAATCTTGTGTTGAGACGCTGACAAAACCCATAAAAGTTAGCAAAACAAAATTAAAAAAACAAACAAACTAGGAATTAATTAACATTTTAAAATATTCATACAAATTTAAATACGTCATGAAATCTTTCGAAAATTGTATAGATCTGGCATCACTTGAACATACTGTTGAATCGTATCGGCCTTTCGGAAACATTCGAGATTTCATCCTGGAAGTCTCGAATGTTCTGGAAATATTTGTGCGAGTATAAATAAGGCTTGAAATGGCAAGACGGCAGAAATACTGCAACAGTAACCAACAGTGAGAAGTCGATGTTTGGCGTTTTTTACTTCTATTCGCAACGACGGTATAAAAACAATCTTTTTTAATGTAGAAAAATGGATAAATTTTTAATTGGACGTAAGCAGGCATTTGACGACTGTGGAGCTTCAACGTCAACAAATTCAGTTTCACAGAATATCACTCTGAAGGTAAAATCAAGAAAGTATGCAGCAAAATATTTAGTTTCCGGTTTTACAAAGACTGAAATAAATGGTGAAGAAAGACCACCGTGTGTTATTTGTTTGAAAAGTTTGGCGGCTGATAGCATGAAACCCAATCAACTTAAAAGACATTTGGAAACACTTCATAAGTATGTTAACAAATCTCGAGAGGTCTTTGCTGCCAAACTGAAATGTTTTGAAAGCAAAAATCTAGCATTAAAAAGCTTTGTCTGTAAATGAAAAAGCTTTACTAGCCTTACAAAATTGCATATAAAATAGCTAGGTGTAAAAAGTCCCACACTATCGGAGAAGACCTAATTCTGCCAGCTGCGATTGATATTGTGGAAACTATGCATGGAAAAAGATTTCCTAATAAGTAAAATCTAGCATTAAAAAGCTTTGTCTGTAAATGAAAAAGCTTTACTAGCCTTACAAAATTGCATATAAAATAGCTAGGTGCAAAAAGTCCCACACTATCGGAGAAGACCTAATTCTGCCAGCTGCGATTGATATTGTGGAAACTATGCATGGAAAAAGATTTCCTAATAAGTACAGTGCATACCTCTATCAAATGATACTATTCAAGACGAATTGGCGATGTATGTGAAGATATGCAGCAACAACTTTTGACGAAGCTTTGTGACCAATTATTCTCAATTCAGTTTAACGAGGCAACAGATAGCAACAAGGATTGTCGTTTAATTGCTTATGTTCGATTATGCGATGGATTATCAGCAGATGAAGAGTTTTTGTTTTCTAAACCAATAGAAAGAAGAGCCACAGCACCTGAATTGTTCAAAATATTGGATGATTTTATATGCAAGGCAAACATACAGTGAAAAAAATTGTGTTGGAATTTGCACTGATGGTGCTCGAGTTATGTCTGGAAAGTTTAGAAGTTCACGAGCCCTTAGGAGCAAAAAATCCCCACAGTGTATTTGGACATATTGCACGAAAGCCCTTGCTGCAAAGGAAATGAGTTCTGGTCTGAGCATTGTGTTAACAACAGTTATAACCATGGTGAATTATATAAAAATGAGACCTTTAAAACCAGGACTGTTTTCTGAACTTTGCAAAGACGTGGCTGGAGCGGAACATTCAGCATTACTATTTTAATGTGAGACAAGAAAATGTTTATAACGTATTTACGAATTATGAGACGAAATAGCAATCTTTTTGAAGAGGAAAATCACGAAGAAGAAGAGAAGTTTAGAGACCTCTTATTTGTGATGAAATTAAGCTACTTGGTGGCCATATTTGAGAAACTAAATATATTAAATCTGCTACTAAAATGAAAAAATACACATATGTTAGAGATGAGTGACAAAGTGAATGTTTTTTGCAAAAAACTAGAGTTATAGAACAAAAAGATAAAGCAACAAAAATTAGAATTGTTTGTAAATGTGGATGAATTTATCAAAACTCAAAGGCAGAAGAGCAACACATCAGTTTTATTTGCAACTATTGAAAAGCATTTAACAATGCTGACGAAGAATTTTACAAACTATTTTATAACCGACGACAGCATAATGGAAATGTACGATTGGGTTAGAAACCCATTTCAAATTAGCTTTGAAGGTTTCCCAATTGAAGAAGAGGAACAATTTATAGACTTCACATCAAGCGGCGAAATCAAAAGACAGTTTGCATCTAAATCGCTGTTTGAATTTTGGCCAGTGTTAAAGTTGAATTTTCTTCACTAAAGTCAAAAGCTTTTCGTGCACTTCTTCCATTTCCATCATCTTATCTTTGTGAAACCGGGTTTTCTGCGGCGGCTTCCTTAAACACGAAATACAGATCTCAGTTAAATATAGAAAGAGAACAAAGAGCGTCAATTTCCAATGTGTCACCGTCATATGAAAAGCTTTGCTCCACAACACAGGTCCAAGGAGGCCATTAATTTTTAGATTCTTTGTTATTGTTTAGTTTTAATTAGTTGCTAGTATATTTTAGAATATTGATATGTTCCTATAACAGAGTAACTAGTTTATTCAATACAGTGGATGTTATACATTTTATTATTTTATTTTCAGAGTGTATTGTATGTTTGTTTTATATTGTTTTTGTGTCAATAAATAGTTTCATTAAATGCTTTTGTTAATTTCAATAAAGTAGTTTTTCAGTTTTTCCTTTTTTTCTGATTTCCACTTTCTTCGCACCCCCCCATAGGTTTACAATCGCTGATTTAAGTAATTTTTGAACCAATTTAGGCCAGTAGTACCCCGCATTCCTATGATTCCTAATGTTTTTAACTAAAATTTTAGGTTATACAGCGTCAAAAGCTTCGTGTAAATCTAAAAATACATTTAATGTTAGTTTATATTCATCTAGGGAGCTAAAAACTGTGTTTATAAAGTTCAGCAAAGCATGTTCTGTAGTAAACTTTTGCCTGACCCCAAATCGATTCTTTAAAAAGAAGTTTTTTTTGTCCAAGGATTTCACCAGTTTAATTTTTACCAGTTCTGTAATATTTTTGAAAAGATAGGTAGAAGGAAGATTGGTCTATAAATTTCAGCTAATTTTTGTGTTCCCTTTTTGTAAATTGGTACTACTATGACCCTCTTAAAATCCGATTGAAACGTACCTGTCATCAGTGATAAGTGCTGAAAACGTACATTAGGGGTTCGATAATGTACATTCAACATTCTTTCACAACAGCAATTAATGCCATCTTATTCTGAAGTTTTGGTTGATATGAGCATATCAACCAAATTGATTTGAAAACGAGATCACTTTTGATCTCGTTTTCACAAGTGAGGAAAAAATGTATGGAGTTATGCATTATTTTGGGAGTGCAACTCAATAGGGTGGGTTTAATATTTCTCAGAATGCTTTCACTGACCATGGCGAAGTGATTCCATTTTTTCTATTCTCATTTGCCGATTAATCTATTCATAAACTTCCGTAACTGGAGTTTCCTTGGCATTTTAGGAATGCGTTTCTGTCCTTTTTAATTTCTGTTAATTAATAGTGAATTAGATATTATGAACACAGTACTTGAAACTACGCTCATAATATTCATTATGCGGATATTTTTATTGTTTGTTTCTTTCATTTCATCTAGAACACCTTCAAGTTCTTGTATAAAAGTTGGACTCTGGTATAACAGTGCGATCTATAGACAGTCTTTATATATATGTTATAATATTTTCAGCTGTTTTTATTTTTATGTTAGTAATATCATTAACAGATAGAGAATTTCGAATAAAGATAACTACATCTCCAGATTTGTTATAATTTCTAATCGCTTAAATGGTAGAGACTTCTTTGTCTTTAGTCCAGATGTCTATTAATATCAAGACATCTAGCTGATAGCTAAAATTGTCAGAAGTAATACTATCTTTCTATTCAAAATGTTTAGAGTACTTAGTGTCTGAGAATTAAAAGTTCCTTAATTCTACTGAATCACGACATTCTACACATTTACGGAAAGTGGCATCACAAGTATTGTTATTCTCATCCACAATTATTGTTCGTAAGTTAATTCTTACTCTCGCTGTTTTCTCGGAATTTACAAAGGTCTTCTTAGAATCTCATTCACCATACTTTTGATCTATTATCTTCTCATAAAGTGTTTGCCCTCTTTGACCATGAGATTTGTAGTGTACTTCTTTACATTTCTTGGCAATAAACAGTAGATGCTTTAGATTTCTGGTGAGGCGTCATTTAGATATGTTTTGCTATCTTTACAATGGTCAATATATCAGCTGTACTTAGTCTATACTTGATATTCTTGTGTCCGTCCAGACATTTGCTTCTGATTAACATCATCTTCATTATAGTTAATCTTGATTTTTGTAATATTTCATGCACTTTCACGTGGGGAACACCAGCAATTACCAGGTTTGAGCTTATTATCTGTTGATTCAGGTCATCCACTGTTTCATGAAATTTTTAAAGTTCTCTAGGCAGTTCCATATTTATGTTTTAAATTTCAGCGTTTTTAGTTTTAAGTTCTTTAATTTTTTGTGTCAGGCCAGCAATGATAGACAGAAAGTCATTTTTTTTTTTTGAAGTTTATTCTGTCGAACTTCTTACGTCATTGACGTCGTTTTTTAGTTCCTTCATTATGCTCATTTCTCTTTTCTTTTCATTTCTAGATCATAAAACCGTTTGAAGTTTACAATAACGATTAATGTCTTGTCTTGTATGACTTTGTAAAACATTTACATTTTTGAACAATATCAGAACTTATAAACTTTAACTTTAGATATGTTAAACGTGTCAGGATACTTTGTAGTCATCTACCGTATAGCTTGGCATTCAGTTACCCAGACCAGAAATTAATATTTTATTCTCAGCTTCATTACAGGCACTATTGTTTATAAAATTAATTTTCCTTAATTTCCTTTTCTCTCCCTTAAGAAAAATCCTGTAAAATATCTAATTGTTATCCTCAAGGACATAAAATACACAGATTTAAAAGCGATTGTTAATTTTATGTACACGGGCAAAGTGAACATTTCGCAGGACCAGCTTTCTACACTGTTTAGTGCTACTGAAAGTCTGAATGTCAAGATTTTTGAAGAGATTTCACATTGGGAATCATCCAGTGTTAATCTTCAGGAGGAGCGTGAACATGAGTTGAGTAATCAGGTCTTGTTACTTGCTGAGGGGCAACAAAAAAAAAAAAAAAAAAAAAAACACAGCACAGAATTGCCACCGTTAAGTAAGAGGGAGGAAAAAAGAACTCGTAGTAGATTTCTTAGCAGTGCTAACAGTAAAGGCATCAAGAATGAATGAACTAGATACACCAGAGGATATTTACGAGGCTGTAAAGTCGTTGACAAGATGGATGAATGAAGAGGTAAGGCGTGCAGTCTGGAAGAAGCACAGATCAGGAGTATAAAGAGCAGCAAGGAAGGTCATTAGCTTGGTAAATGTAGCAAAAATGCAGTACGAGCAGAGGTTAGCTAATGAGGCTAAAAAAATCCCATGGCGTTTGTCGATACCTAGCCAGTCGAAGAAAGTTTATGGAAGGATGACATTGATTAGTGAAAATGGTGGAATGATAACTGCTGCAGAAGATATAATTGAGGTACTTAATTATCCACTCATAAATTTCCACTGCATCATGTCACATTCACAAGAATGTGATATCATGCAGTGGAAAGGGAGGAAGAGAAGGAACTCTTAGTAAGTGAGCGGGAGGTATACGAGGAATTGAATAAACTTGATATTAATAATGTTGTTGGACTTGATGACATTTCACCACGGGTATTGAGAAAATGTTCAAAGGAGTTAACAACAACTTTGACATATCTTTTTCAAGATGAGTCCTGCACCGGGACAAGTTCCAAAGGAGTGGAAAGGGACAAATTTTTCCGCTTCATAAGGGAGGTGATAAAATTAAGACTTTGAATTTTAACTGATGGGGCTAGGTAGTAGATTAGTGCGCTGGATTGGAGATTGGCGTGTGGTAGGAATCAGCGAGTATCTATGGTGGAGCGATTTCTCAGAAGATGAAAGATGCTAGGGTGTCCGAAAGGTCTGTTTTGGGACCGCTGCTATTCAACTTGATTGTTACTGATATTGGCAGAGGTCTGAATGGTGATGTGCAGTTGCTGGCAGATGATGTAAATTTTGGAAGAAACATGAGGAGTAGAGCAGATACTGTAGCTTCGCAAGAGAACTTGAATGCATTAGATGAAAGGGCAAGCGAGTGCGATTTTCATTTCAATGTTGCAATGTGTAAGGGACAGGTTCCAAAAGAGTGGAAGATATTTTCAAAATATTTGCACACAGTTGGTGGAAATATCTTGCAACAGATAAAGGTGATGAAAGATCTGGATGTTGTTCTGGACAAGGGCCTAAATTTCCGGTGACATATCGCTAAAATTGTAAGAATAGTACAGCGGATTATGGGAATGATCGGGAGAAAACTGACGTGTAGAACTAAGGATGTTAGCTTTGATTCAGGTCAGATATGGATTACTGTACACGGATTTCGTTGCTTGGTTTTCTCCAATATGGAGATGGGTCCAGGGACGATTGAGAAGGGTGGTTTCTGGTCTCTGCAATGTTAAATATGAAGACAGATTGAGAAAATGAAATTTGTGAAACTGATGGATAGGAGGAGGAAGGAGATATGATCGAGACATATAAGTTATTAAGAAGTTATTACCAGATTAATGTGGAGGAGGTTTTGCACAGAATGGGAAAGACAGGTAGAACAGGAGGTCACCCCCAGGAAACTGTATAAGGAGAGGTGAGCAAGCAGGTTAGGGGCCGTTTTTTTTTGCATGGAGAGTGGTAAGTGATTGGAATGCAATGTCCGAGAGTGTTGTGAGTGCTAAGACGGTTAAAGCATTTAAGACATGGTATAACAAGCTATGTGTATGACAGTCGGGCCTCCAGCGACGAGTTTTTGAGTCCATGAAGGTCTAATAATAATAATAATAATAATAATAATAATAAACATTTTATTATGTCTTACATACATATAATAATTACATTATAAAATTATAGAAATTATAGAAATTACAAATTTTAAAATTATAAAAATTACATACATATAATAATAATAATAGTATTTTTTTAAAAAAAATTCAGTGCTTTTTAATTATTAAAATTATGATTATATATTATGCATTTACAAAATATCTTGTTCTAGGTTTTTTTTTAAACAATGAATTTCATATAAATTTTCCTTTTTTTTGTATAATGTATTAATATTAGTTACTATAGTTTTGCATACTGTATTAATTTATAGTTGCAGATAAATAAGATTACCTTTTTTAACAGTATTTATAGTATAACAATAAGTTATATATATTTTACAATTTTTGCTTTTAATGTATTTAAGCGCTGTAATTACACACTTCAATGTAATAAATGGATTTTTTTTCTTTTTGTTGATCTCAGTTGAGATGTAATGTCTCAGCTTACATCCTTGAAGCTTTTTAGTAAGCTTATCTGAGGATAAGATAACACCGGTTAGATATCTTTTATTAATTTGATTGCTGTGTTTGAAGGTAGGCTGATGTTTGGGAGGTCAAATGAATGATCTGAAAGGTCTGATTAAAGTGCAATTGCCGATATATTCTGGTGTTATTGCATCTGTCTTGATGCTTCACATTCATTTTATTGTGGTCTTATTTTTGAACTAATTAGGAGACTTTTTTTCACTATGGCAGCCTTTCTATGTCTTCTTAGCTTTTAATTTGTATCGGTTTTGAAGTTATGACGTCCTCAAGAATATCTTGGCATCTCTGATCCACAAAAATTGGTAAATTTTTCTGTTTTTGCTTTTCTTGCTTGGTACAACAGATTCTTGTTGAATGGTGTTAAATATTCCGATAGGAAGATTGGTATATTGTCTTGCAATGCGTTCAAGTCTTTGGCAATTGGTTTTTTCCTGTCTGCTGGCTTTTATGTGTCTCTTGTTTACTTGCTTGTAAGACGAACTATGACTGATGCAGATCAAGCAAGCCTTGTTTTTGCTCTTCCTCGGAATCCAATTTATGGTCTGAATGTCGTTATGCTGTAGAGGGATGCCGATTACATGGCCAAATTTTAAAACTACATCTCTGAGGTTTTTTGTAGGTGCAGTTTCAGGAAGACCATTTATAACAAGATCTTCTTTATATTGTTACTGATTTAAACGTTCGTATTGTAGTTTTAGGAAATTAAGTTCTTGACAGAGTTCGGATGTCTCTTTCATCAAATTGTGTTGCCTGTCAGTTAGTGCGTTAATGCTGATTTTAATCTCTTTTACCGTTTGCAAGACTTCTTTCACTGCTAAATTATTAGGTTTGACCAAATCCTCATATTTGCTAGATTTTTTTTGTTATTTCTTCGTTCTGTTTATCAAAGAGTTCTTGCACAAAATCTACTAAGCTGGCTTTTATAGTCTCTAGACCGTTTTCTATTAGTATATTTAAGGAGTTCAAATTATAGGACTCACCTGTATTTTTTTCTATTCAGTTCGTTGTCTGATTTTGCCTCCGGCATAATCGGCTGCGCCATAGGTGGATGCCTTAAGTGCGTTTCTTCGTTCTCCCTACAGAGTAGGCACTTTGATTCCTCGCATGTTGCATTGGATTTACGTTGCCAGGTCATTTCTGAAAGGCCAGCACATGTAAAGTGTAGATTCCTATGGCATTTCCTACAGGTTATATGATTTCTGTCGTACGATAAATCCTTTAGGCATTCGATGCACTTCATGACTCACCTTCCTGCAGCACTTCAAATTTGGTTTCTTCTTAGCCGATTTTGGCGAATTGTATATCACTTCCGCGTGGCAAGTAGAGTTACTTGGGAAGACTTTAAAATTAAAAACAGGAGTTAGAACCACTTTCCAAGTATAAAAAAAGGGAGCAGCGATATTACTGTGTGCCCGTTTGTATGCCTACACAGTGTCCTCTCGTTTATCTTTTCTTTACGATGCAAAAAAAAAATAAATAAATAAAAAAAATAAAAAAATAATAATAATCATTTTTCTCTTAAAATTAAAAAAAAATTCATGAAATCCAGACTTTCAGACATGTTCCGTGAAGTGGCGCAAAAAAGTAATGACATTAGGACTGTTCCCGGTAAAGCAAGATGGGTGGCCTTCCTATCCAATTCCTATATTACACATTTCACGATTCTCAGCCTGCACTGCACCATTAACTGTCTGTACAACGCCATCTAACTACCAACTATACAGTATTCTTATTTATGCTTCAAATATTGATTTTAAAATATTTTCTTGCAGAAAGTCTGTTCATCATTCTTGGAAAAGTAAATTTAAATGGATGTTTATAGTCGCAATAACTATTCTTGCAGTCGTCATGACTGCAGCTCTTGTTTTTGGGTTCTTATATGGTAAGTATAGTCAATAAGGTTTTCTATAAGATGCAAAGCATTATTAATCCAGATTTTTTGTGTGTTTCACATAAACAAATTATTTTTGTTCGTTTTACTTTGATTTTAATACCGTATACATAAGAAAAAAAAACAGATGAAAAATATATTATATGTATATACATATATAAGCACACATATTTTTTCATTTCTAGAAATTTTCCATTATTTTAATTGCACTTTTTCATTATTTTGGCTCGGTAAAATATGAACATGAATTCAATAAAAGCTCAATTTTGTTCTGCGAGAATACGGACGGTCAAAAGGTGGTAGCTCGCGGGACAGACTCCAGATCTTGCGATATCAACAGATCTCACAGAAAAATTATTCTATATGATCAAAATGAATTACTCGTTAAGTATATCAGGGTTAGAGAAAGTTGTTAGTGATTGTTAGAAAACTGCATTTAACTTGAAAGACTCATTCGAATGCTTATCTTTCTGTTACGATGGTCTCATTCATAAATTACTTTGTACGCAATAACTATCAAAGGATCCTGTCGAGATGTATAGGAAATTCTCTTTTTACAAGGCAAAGTTGCTTTAAATTTTAACTCAAATAAATATGTACTTTTTATTTTTTTAAAAAATATTAATTTCACATATGGGAAGTTGTAAAGATGACAGAATATCAGGGCTGAATATTAGGAACAGATGAAGGAGAAATAAGAAATCTGTTGACTTGTGATACTTTGTGAATTTCACTGCCTTGCATTTCTGTCATCTGAACTGACATTTTCCTGGATGACTGATTAAGAGAGCAGTGTGTGGCCTGTGCTATCTTTGTCCCAAATCGTTCTTCAGAGATTTCTGAAAGTGACCAAAGAGTAATAAATGACGTCACTTCAATAAGTACCTTGGAGGTCTTAATTCATGACTATAATAAAGCCAAAAGCCATGGCAGCTATTTGGAGAAAATAGGAGTACAAAAGTATAGCTTAACTCAGAGTTTCTGATTCTTTGAAATACTTCCAGAATAGCCAGAATAACCTCTGAGGACTGCCAACACGTTCACATTCACTAGAAAAATTGACTGCAAAAGAATCGGGTAAAATGCCTCTGCCTCTCAACATTTGGTGGAAACTCTAGCCCCAGTAGAGCAGCATCTGTAATCGGGGTTCAGAAGTGCGAGCCAGATGTACCGAGGTTTGTTAGGATGGAGACGAATCTGATATAACGAATCAAGTTAGTTTTAAATGCGACTAACACCAGGTTCTAATATTGTCGAAGCGGGTGCATCCAAAATCACAAGATATGCATTTTGAAACAGGAATTTTACTGCTCAATAATTAAAAAATAAAATACTATATTAGATTAAATATTATCTGTAAAAAAGAATTAAAAGTTTCCATACTTTTTTTTCGTATAGGTTACAAAAGCAAATGCACAGTGTGTAATTCACCTGAGTGTGTTAATATGGGTAAGCAATAGATCTCATTTTTAAAATAAAGTAATGCTTTGATTCAGAATTTTTAAGATATTACCTTTCAGGGCAGTTGGTTTTCTTTATTAGAATTTAAAGATTCTTGTGAATCAGGCTGGATTTTCGTTACACTGAAAATCGAAGTAATAATATATTTTGTGACAAGAAGAAAGCACTACAAAAGTATAAGGAATAATATATGAAATAGATATTCATTGTTTTTCATATTCATTCAGCTGAAATAGTATGTTCATCCCCACCCTCTGAAACTATGAAAATCTAGCAGCAATCCAACTTTTGTCAGTCCAACTTTTAAATCACTGTATCAAATATTTAATATTTAATATCTGATCAAAAATATCAAGAAACCAGCTCATCCCATCACTCTTATATGAAAGGCATTCCACAGTGTTCGATGGGTTTGAGATCAGGGCTCTGTACGGGCCAGTCAAGTTCTTCAACACATCTCCTCAAACCATTCCTGAACAGACATCGCTTTGTGATTAGGCATCGGATTGTGATATATAGAAAAGGGCCTTAACTGAACTGTTGTCATAAAGTTCGAAGCGCAGAATTGTCAAGAAAATCATTATGGGCCGCAGCATTAAGATTATTCGTCACTGGAAGTAGGGGGATCCAGCCCAAACCATAATGAGCAGCCCCAGACCATGATGCCTCCTCCACCAAACTTCACAGTTGACACAAAACATTTGGACAGGTAGGTTCTCCTGACATCTACCAAGTCCAGACTCGTCCGTCAGACAGCCAGATGATGAAGCGTGATTCATCACTCCAGAAAACGCGTTTCCATGTCCAGAATCCAATGGTGGCGAGCTTTACACCATTCCATTCGACGCTTAGCCCTTGCGGATGTTAGCATCAGAAGGGCAGCTCTGCTGATGTTATCATCAGCTGGGTTATAATCATATAGCGGCAGCTTATAAATATGCCGCCTTGCGATCATGGAAACCCATATTCTTCAACTCCCGACGAACAGTTGTAGTGATGGTATTTCGGAACTCGGTAGCGAGTGTTCATCTTCTGTCTGAACTTCACAGACCATCTGTAGAATAAATTAGAACAACAGAAGATAAGACAAGACTCTCGATTAGTCGAATTTACAAATGCTTTAAAGGAGGAGAAGAGTGGAGCACAATTCCATCAGCTCTCCAAAAGAAATTAGTTGAGCTTCTAATACGTTTCATTGAAATAGTTCTTGCAGCTAAAGCTGGAATGATGTTAATCATTTCTATGAATAAAATATATTTTGCTTATATTTTCTTGTTTCGCATGATATTTGATAGGATAATCCCCCCCCCCCCACCGACTTTCCATAATTGAGTTATTTGAGAAAATTTCACTGAATTGAAAAGTTGAATTAACTGGATATGTAGTAATATTTGTGAGCGTGGTTGGCTCAGTGGTTAACGTATCCGCTTTCCAGCCGGTAGGATGTGGGTTCGAATCCCGATGTAAGCACGGATGTTTGTGATTATCTTTACGTGTGAGATAAATTTAATCGCCCAATGTGAACTAGTGTCCCCTTTATTACAGGCTAAAGTGATTTGAAAAAAGTTTCAGGTTTAGTCTCTCAAGCAGGGAATTACGGACTTTGTGAAAAATATAAAATAAATAAATAGAAAAAAATCTTATTCCTCTCTTGGTGCAAAACACAGGTTTCGTGTGGGGGAGCTACATAAAAAAAAATAGTTTCTTTGTTGGATCATATCCATATTGAATTTCGCCCAACTGCAAATAGGTAGAGATGTTGTATTACTACGAGAATTCTAAGAACCTGATAAAATAGTGGCGGTAAGATTATTCGCCAGCTGACTGACTTGGATTTATAGTATAACTTAATATAATTAATATAGTATAACTTAATATAATATAAATATAATTTATTTATACTAAAAATTCTAGGTATAATAATAACAATAACTGAATACTTTTTACAACTGAGTGCTGCTTCTATTTTTTACAATGAACACACACACACATAAGATGCTAAGAAATTATATTATTGGTTTTAAATCCTTTATCCAAGTGTAAGCAAACAAAAAAAAAATTCGCGAGTGAAGTAACATGACTTCACGTCAATTGCCTGAGTATCCCATAACAAAGTTATGGGATACTCAGCTGATGTTGATGTTGAACATAGATGTTGAACATCTCTCTCTGTTCAACATCTATCTTATGCTGGCATTCATGATAATGGATTTTGCTGTTCTGTGCGTTCTGTATGTTGGAAAGTGGGTGTTGCAATATTATTATTAATACACTTCCATACACAGCTCATCATATCGTGCCTTAAATGCATTCATTGTCGCTACACCCTCGGGTAATGCATTCTAACCACAATAATCCAGGCAAAAAATATACTCGTCATCCCCCCCCCCCCCCTACTCACCTTCTCTTATACGACTTCTAGGGATAGCCTCTTGTTCTTTCCCTCTACCCATGTTATGAAAAATCTCATCCACATTAATCTGATAATAAAAAACCTTACCCACTTATATATCTCAATCATAAACCCCTCCTCCTTCTCTTCCTATCCACCATATATGTTGCGAATTGTATTTCCACAGTTCGACTTCATACTCAAGATTACAGAGACCAGTAACTGCTTTAACCAGTTGTCCATGAATCCATCCTAACATCTTTTCATCTTTTTGAAACCCAGATTATGAAATATGTGCACAGCAATTCATATGCAGTCTCGTCAATGCCTTAAACAATATGGAATCACCACACCTTTACTTCTTCATGTCACTATCCTACCTATCATTGCTGTAATCTACTTATCACTATCATAAATGGGCAGCACAATGACCTTTCCTTACTACACTATTATCTTTAACTCTCCTCGATAATCACCACTTGATATGCATCCTTACATTCTCCTTGCTATACACTGCTTCAATCACTCTATTGATACTATCTTCAAGAAAACCTTATACTGGCATTCATGCTGTATACTTTGTTAACCGCACTCTTTTTTCTCGTGGCCGCTTGCGTCCGCTATCGTACAGTCACTTGGCCTATCATTCTTGCAAGCAACCTACCTCTTTCATACTCTCATTCACATTTCTTTCACTGTCGTTCATCCTTCAACTCCTTAATGCACAACACTCTCGATTCTACGTGTTTTCCCCATTGGCCGTCACTTCATTTTCCAGCTTCCACACGCGCTCTCTCTTCATTCTCGCTTTCATACCACAATCCATCACTTTTTATGGAAGGGAACTTAGTTAAGAGTGCATCCCAAAGCACAAGCTATAGCGCACGGAATCCCTTATGTCAAACTCCCTGAACAACGGCGTCTTGACTGCCCTTGTTCTTGTCCGCATTGGCACGATGAAAACACACTATTTTTGCAACATACACTTTACAGATATAGCAAAACAACTCTAAACCGCATAGTCATAAATAAAGATAATACTACAAATAAATTCAAATATATCGTAAAATATATACTTATAGAAATCAATTATCTGTAAATCAGCGTGAACCGGGCAACACTCTTGACTGATATTTATATTAGCCAGCAGCGTTTCATTTATATTAATAAGGCAATAATTCTTGATTAGTATTCACATAACTTATTTCCTAATGTAGCAACCCCCCGTTATTCAAGCTATGGATACAACAGTTGATCCCTGTGAAGATTTTCATAAGTTTGTTTGTGGTCGGACTACAGATCTGAATATGTTAAGATATCGATCGCCATTGCAGAGGTCAAATGAACAGATTCTAACTACATTAAAAGGTGGGTATCATATAACATTTACATTATAGTACATAAACGCCAAGGCGGCTGATTTCAAGCTTTTTATTTTAGCATACAATAAAAACTAAGCAACCAGAATCAAGAAATTTAAGGATTATTTCAAATATAAAATAATATAAAATAAAACATTAAATCA
Organism: Typopeltis vanoorti; assembly: GCF_054136105.1. Lineage (NCBI taxonomy): Eukaryota > Metazoa > Arthropoda > Arachnida > Uropygi > Thelyphonidae > Typopeltis > Typopeltis vanoorti. Next base: position 115,954,151 of record NC_143552.1, read on the forward strand.
AATATTCAAATAATAATAATAAATACATTAATTAATAATAATAAATTTTCTAACATTTTTATTTCCCAAATGAAAAGTTAGGTGGCAGTATTTGAGTTCTAAACAGTATTTTTTTTTACTTACCTTTAAAAAAGCGTTTTAGTTTAAAAATAAACTCAGAGTATTTATAAAATAAATCCTCTCCCAAGGGAAGTATTCGGTATTCATACTTCGCAAGGGGAAGTATGAGTATGCGGTACTCATGAACTCAAACGTTTTGGGAATTAGATTGCGGAGTTATCGGATTAAAAAAGTCGAGTTTCTTCTCAGAGAGAGAAAGATTGAGAGAGGGAAGTATATGTTTGCATTAAAGATCGACTCTTAAAGTATACTGAAAATAAAATAAAATAAAAGACCCTACGAAAGGCAGTATCGGCGACTAGAATCGAACATATAATGGTCTCTCTTATGGCATCTATAACGGTCTCTCAAAGGTAGATGATTTTCTTCGCTCATTGTAAGAGATCAACATCCTGCTTATTGAAGGCCGGAAGTGGCTTAGAAAAGTTCGTATTTATTCTCTGAAGCTGATGATATAATGGGCTAAGATATATATGTTTCCAAAATATCTTAGCCCAGCGCAGCCCACACATGGCATGTACTACAGGCTTTTATAACCTTTCGTGGGTAAAATTCAGATAAAAAAATTAACATTATGAAGTTACCATAAGGAAATGATATCTGGTAATTATTTATAATTGAAATATAAAAAAAAAAAAAGAAAGCGCGTTTTGATAAAATAATTTAAATACGTTTTAAATTATTTAATTTAAATTTTGAAATAAATAAAAATTTCATTTGAAATAAATAAAAACAACTTTCTAAACAAAAAAAATATTCACTATATATATTTGTAATAATAATGTTTTTAAATAGGGAAAATAAATATATAAACTATGCTATGACAGGCATGTAAACATTGTACTTGAATGAATTCAAACTAGTTCTTTACGATTGCAGTATAGTCAACAATATTAAAGTATTCTTGCATTTCATTTAAAAAGAAAAGGGTATTTGCAGTACACACACACACATATATATATATATATGAAAAGTTATGTGGCAGTTATTTTTTTCAAATTTTTATTAATTCAAATTTTTTTTTTTCAGCACTTTTAGAAAAGGAAAATTCAGCGAACGAAAGTGAAGCGGTGGTGAAGACAAGAACCTGGTATAATAGCTGCATGAATACAAGTATCTATATTTTCTGTTCTTATATAGATTTCGTTAAGAATAATCCGAGTACTCATTAAGTATGGGAATGGGTAGGAGAGAGATATAATGGAAATTTGAAAGTGAATACTTGTTGAGAAAATTTCGAATTGTCATTTTGTTAGATAGAATGAAATCGACACAACATTCATTCAATATATTTAAAACACATTTTAATCATACAGAATAGTTTAATCCATACGCTTAATGCATGTATTCAGTACATTACCTATGAATGAAATTCAGAACGAGAGTGCATAGCCTTTATCAGTGGCATAGTGAAGGGAGACTAGTTTTATGATTATTTCCTGTTCTATATATATATTCTACATGAATTTTCAGTCCAATATTCATCCAGTGGGTTCTGGACATGAATGTTTTTTTTTTTTAATTACCAAAATGTGTGATGTACGGATTTTTTTTTTAAAATTATTTTTAATATTTTGCACCAGGACCGAAATAAAAATTACTAGCTCTCCTTATGTTACGAAGACACAGACTCATTTATTTATAACATCAAAAATGAAAGATTTTTTTATGAAGATATAAAATGTATGACTGATATGATATGAAAAAGATAACATATACAATATTCGTCAAGTTAATAAGAAAGTATGAGGAAAAATGAAAGATTAAGAATAATGGAGAAATAATGTGAGAATTTGTAGGATTAAGGTCTAAAATATATTCCTGAAAAGGTGAAGAAATAACAAAGAAAATAAAGGGATTAAGAAAGGTGCAAAAATAGAATAATGTTTGATAATTATAAAGAATGTTTATAATAATCTTATAAATCGAGTTAATTTCATTCTATTTAAAGAAATAGAAATTACAACAATGAAATTAATTAGAAGTACTAAAACATGAAATATATTTGATAGAAAATAAAAATGTTACTTCCATATAATCATAAAAGGAAAACAACAGGAAAATCATATGCAGTAGGTACATTGGGTCATTCAAGGATAAAAACTATCTGAATAGCCTAACCATTTAGCATATATTTTATCTCCTTTCCTTTCAAGTATGTTTTCTATTTTATATAGTTTATCATATTTTACTAAATCATATTCATAAAAAGATCCAATGATTTCTTCATTATGTTAAGTAATAGAATCTGTATATAATCTTTTAGAGATCATATTTCCTCCATAAAGTTAAAACAATAAAAGATGCTGTAAATAAGTTTCCTCTAGAACCTGACAAAAATTCCAGAAATAAAATATCCACCTAAAAAATTTGATTTTCTTCTGGATTCAGAACTTGGTATTGATTACTTGAAAGAAAAGGAATTTAAATTACCATCAGAGATGACCAGTAAACCTGATGCCATTAATATGAGTTTAGAGAAATTAGAAACAGAAGGTAAATGAATTTAAAATTTCAGGTTACTAAAAAGCTTTAAAACGAGAATGAAGAGATTTTCTAAGAAGTTAATTAACAGACGATTAGAATACATATGATAAAACTATAGATATGCTTAGGTTTTACAGAGAAAAAGGAAAAGTTTTAAAAGGAAGTATATCAGCATTGAAAATCACTGGAGAATGGCTATTAACTGAAATGGAAAAGTTAACAGATAAACTATTGGAAGATAACAAAATTAAGAAACAATACAACCAGGCAGTTAGCACTTTAGATCCATAACTCAATAGAGGAACGATGACTATGACTAATGATGATGACAAAAAATATTATTTATTATTTTTAATTTCTACACAAACGAGTAACTATATCAAAGGAAGCGTTCATCGCAGTGGTTCTCAGAAAGCAAAACTAAGATCAGATTTAAAAATCAAATAAAATAACTAAGCCTGTTCCTGATTTACGCTCACGCGTAGACCTACACGTTTTACCTTTGTAGGCATTCGGAACCGAAATCCTACAGAATAGGTTGGTTAGTCCTTATTTATGAAGATATCCTATGTCTGTAGTTATGTGTGTCCATGGGGAAGGTTTGCCTGTTTGCGAGAAAAAAAACCCCAGATAAATTGGGGAGAAAAACCCTGCGGTCCACGCCCCAGACCGGCTAACTTGGCGTCAGCGACAGGAACCGAACGCAGGACACTCCTTTCCCAGGCATATGGTTGCGGAGCGCGTAGCCACTCGGCTAACCGCGCGGACAACTAAGCTGTTACACTAACAAAATCCTTAAGCAAAAGAGCAAATAAAATATGAATACATAAACTCCTGGCTACTTTGAATTAGACCATATTTCGGCATCATAGGCTGATATTTGCATTGTTGTTAACTCTAGATCACTTTCGAAACTTTTTAAAGTTTAAATATTAGTTTTCTATAGATATTTATTATTATTATTTTCTTTCACCAATTGTTTACTACTTTGCTGATTGTCAAGGCATCGGTGCGAGAGTAGAGTAAATAACTGTCGCACATCGGTATTTTTGTCTGAAATGGTCTGAATTCTTGTATCGAATTTTTGGATATGCTGGTTTAGCAACATGACTTTTCATATTATTATTATTATTATTATCATTATTATTATTATGTGACACCTCGAGGGAGTCCAAAGACTCATCGAGGTAGAGTGTGTGCCAACAGCATCGAACGAATAACCCCTTCCAACTACTAACCGCGCTCAAACTTGCTTAACTATTTGCGAGCCATTAGCAGCAGAGACTCTACCAATCGACCAACCTTTGCTAACATGACTGTTCGGTGAGAAGAAATCCTATTCGCCTGTGCCAGAGATCAACTGACCCAGGTAGCGGCTGGAAAAATGCCTAAAAAAGTTCCTCTAATTGAACCTATAGCGGTCTTCCTTCTGGCCGTCTCGCTTTATGATACCAGAAAAGTTACATCGATATCCATTTTCATGATAGCTTAATAATGAACTTCGGGAATTCTGTAATAGTGGTACAATAATTCCAGACAGCCAGAAGAAAGACCATTATAGGGTTCAGCAACATCATTTTAGATTAGCTCTGTTTATTATTAGTATGTTTATTATTAATATGAAAGTTTATTATTATTGGTTTATTAGTTGTGGTGGCCGGTAGATGGCGTTGATGGAGATGATTCGTAGAGGTTCGGTGTAGTGGTTGAGACAGCTGTAGGTGTCCTCCCGCGATGAGTCTTCGGACTCCTTGGAGGTGTCAGGAATAATAATAATAATAATAATAATAATAATAATTATTATTATTATTATCTTGAATATTAACAATGTCAAGTTATCTCTTGATATCTTCCTTAGTAATACGTTCCTCCGAGAGAAGATAGAGTTCATCAGTGACTAGAAATCTTTGACGAATTTTTGCTAAACCAAAAACTCTTAGATCTGTACGTTAAAATTGAACATTATATCAATATCAAAAGATCAAGCTATCAATATTGATAGCTTGATCTTTTGGTAGATATCTCGTTCTCTTTTTTTCTTTCATATAAATTTATTCAACCAGCGTTAACTGTTATACTAGCCTTACTAATTACGTTATCTATTTCCATATATATGATCGCTGTCAGTTCACTATGCCTAAATAGAAAAAATATGTTCTGTGGGTCTACTAAAAATGAAGTTCTCCATTTCTAAGTACAAACATTAAGGTTTCCTACCATATTATCTCTGGACAAGTGGAATGTTCTGGCTTCAAACTCAGGAAATTCAAATACTATATACACAGAATCAGGTTACACTTAATAAACTCCGCAGGACATTTTTTTAGGCTTACGCTGTGGTAATGTCAGAAAGAACACTGCTCCGAACTCTCATGGCAATTGCTAGGAATTGATTAAAAGACATCTGGGATTTAAATAAGTTTTAAGTTTCCTCTATTTTTTTTATTTATTAAAAATTCACTTCGATTTCACGTGAACAGGCTTATATATCATAAGTGAGCAATTCTAATTTTTAATGGATGGTATAAGTTTCTATACTGAATAATGCTTTCTATTTGTATATATATATTAGGGGCACGTTCAAAGGTTGTTCAGTTATGTGTGCGTGTGTTTTCTAACAGGTGGTTACTTTGCAGGTGACTTTCCTAGAAGGATAAGCTCTGTTATCAACTTACGAAATCTTACTATTTTACTCTCAAGTCAAAACTTAAAATCCTCGCATGTTGAGAGATCTAGGTTAGCAGATTCGAACCCAGCTCTTTCAAAAAGAAGACACATAGAAATACCGCCTAGTCCTCGCATGCTCAAGAGCTGTTCTGAGATGGGAAAACACGTGAGAAAGTGTAGTTTTTAAAGCAGCTTGTTTTATTACCAAACCTATTTTATTCAAATATGTTTTTCTTTTTGACAGGCGACGATGAAGACGTTATCAATTCGTTAAAAAAGTTACTTGGGAAGGAAGGTGTCGAAGATTGGCCAATTCTGGATCCTCACTGGAACAGGAATGACATAGATTTCGAGCGTCGTTTAGCAGTGTTGATTACTTTTAATGTCTCACCTTTCTTTGATGTGAAAGTCGACAGTGAACTTCAATCCCAGTTTCCAGGTGTCCTTTCGGTACAGTATTGTCTCAATTTTGTTTATATTATCTAACTAAAGATAATTTACAGTGTTCGGCTCGTAATTATTTTTGATTACATATTATTATATTAACTAGAATTAAAAAAAAAAACGGAATACAACATATTGTGTGTGTGTGTGTGTGTGTGTGTGTGTGTGTGTGTGTGTGTGTGTGTGTGTGTGTGTGTGTGTGTGTGTGTGTGTGTGTGTGTGTGTGTGTGATGTACATCCCAAGATCCCAGGCTTGCACTTAGATGGTGTACCAAATATCCTATCTTGAATAATTCTTCGTTACATGGTCAAAATTCCTTTTCCCTATTCTTTCTATTTTTAGTTAGCTGTTTTAAACATTTCTGAACTTGCGATCACTTTGAAATTTTCAAACTTTTTATCCACGATCATTAAAATTCTCTAGAAAAACTGCCGCAATGCTGATATCTTTCTCACTATTCGAATCATAATGGCTCGTCTTTCTAGTTTCACAGGAGAATAAAAGTTTTTCGCCTAATAATAACAAGGCTTTCTCTTCTCAATGTCAGATGTTTCATCCTACAAAATATGCAAGCAGGCCGATGTAGCCAAATGAAACATCTGCGTTTGAAAGGGAAAGCGTAGCTTAATCTGTTATTATTATTATTATTATTATTATTAATTTTCTTCACTCAGTTGAAACACAGCCAAAACAAGATATCATTCAGCAACAATTTGACTGGTGATACATATCAATTTGAATTCTATCCAAGAAATTAAAAATAGTCTGTCAAGTAGCGTCGTACAATATGCACTGTAGCGTCGTACAATATGCACTGCTCCAAGCAATGCCGTTTTTTTGTAGATCACATATGGTTAATTCGTTGATGTCTAATTATTTAATACACGCTCAACAGACACAACATGCTTGCCTTATAGCCTAAGTCACGCCTAAGTTTGGCGGAATCTAACGAGTTAACTGATCTCACACGGGGTATTAGACTTTTCGTCCACAAAATCGGGATATTTATCCCGCAAAACTGCAAATTGATCAAAAGATCACACGCAATACAGTGATCTCATAGTTGCTCCTTCCATAATCCAAGCAAGCAAATGACCAATATTTTCCCTATTGTACACCGAAATAACATATTGTAATAATTCTAAATTATTAAGTTACACTCCCGAATACAAGATAATTCTTACCTTCTCTAAAGATATTTAATCGTTTCCTTGCCGATCATCCTTTTATATATGGGTGATGTTATCCCTCCTCTAGATACTTTATAGTAATGAGAAGCTTGCTTCCTGTACATGCCTTTTCATTGACTTTCTCGCTATTATATCATTTGATGCTACAAATTTTTTTTTTTTTTTTTTTTTTTTTACACTATAAATAAATCTACTAACGCATTTTATTCCTCAAAGGGAGCAGGTCATAATTTTCAAGATTTGTAGGCAGTAATTTCCATGCTTAGTGGTCACTGATAAATTTCCAAGGCTATCAGTAATTTTACAAGCATCCAAGGAGGAGAATAAAACAGGCAACTCCAACCATCTCATGGTCCTAATAAATTAATAGATTTTGTTTCTAAAATAATGTGAGTTCTATGGTCAGTTTCTCTTTATTTACGGGATGAAAAATCGAACTTATGATGATCTTTGTATTGGCTGTCTAATACACTAATGCAATGTAAAACAGATGCTATTTTCTTCAGAGATATACTTTCCGAATGCCAAAGATCAACTACCCCGGGAACCAGTCAAAAAAAAAAAAAAAAAAAAAAAAAAAAAAAAAAAAAACGTTCCTTGAGTGGGCCACAGAATCGAACTTATGATCTTTCTCCTGGCTGTCTAATGCACTATTGCAATGTAATAACGCTATTTCCCCCAGATTTCCCCATAGATATAGAAAGGCACAGGCAAATATTGCATTTCCTCCTGGAATTTTGGCTTTCCCCCCTCAAAAATAGCCCATAGAATCCGCACTACGGTCGATTTTTTCTTGACTCGAGGGGGTAATGTTTTAGATAATGATACACAGCACTTGGATTAGAGACCACGGAATGGCGGCAGTTGTCTGCTGTACAATCCTACCTGGATTTCTATGAAAATCATTGATAAGACTTGGGAAATCTGTCAATGACAGCTAGGGATGGAGTTTAGCTGTCCATCAGTCTCATAAAAAAGTTAGAGCTAATCGGGTTCGATTGCTTCCATTGGGGAATAAAGAGATTAGTGGATTTATTTTATTTACAGCTGTTGTAAAGTTTCTTTTGCCATTCCGTTGTATTGATTTAACATTAGCAGTTCTCGTTCTTATGTTTTCTGTAAGCCACAGAATTACTTATTTGATTGATTAAAAATTTCTGTCTGCTTTCGACTTGCTTCTGCACATTTCAACTTAGATGTCAATGTTAGGAAAGCCCTGACGCCGGATTCAAATCGCGGGAGCATTTAAATTGCACGCCACAATTAGGCGTCATATTTCATTCCCATTAACCATTTTCACAGGGTTACACAGACATCTTATTTCACAGAGACTTAACTTATTAATACAATGACGTAACTAGAAATCATTATAGAAGCATTTTTTAAAAGAGAAGTAATTATTTCAATCTTCTGTCTAGATTTAGTATCCAAAAATTTCTTATTCTGCTTTTCAGTGCTTCAGGTCTAGATTCAGTTTTCAGTGTAATTGCTCCTGCTTTTGGTTTTTTATTATTCGGATTTTTTTTTTTCTTGCTTTCGTATTTGAAACATTTGTTGCGATTGAGTTCATATTTTAATTTAACAAGAGGAGTAAGTTGAATAAATAGCGCTAAATCTGAATATCCAATTTCTGCGTTGGCTTATTCAGATATGATATATCAAATGTATCTGTTCAGAACAAATTCATCGTCAACAGTTTATTTTTTTCTTTCCTTTTTTGTAGAAAAGTGTTGTTTTTGAGTGCATCAAGAAGGAAGGCGGCATTTCTCAAGTAACAGGAAACTTCTTTTTATCGTCGTATTTAGGTCTTTCCTTTATTACTGCTAAACGAAAATTGCTACAATGTTTATCGAATTAAAACTCGGCTGTGGTTCCTTATGAATATTTTACTTGAAGAGTAGACTGCAGAACTTAGTTTCGTTTTTTTTTTTTTTTTTTTTTGAAACCAAAAACCAAGTAAATTCGAACATGGCCAGTGTGGGACCTTGTCGGTGGATGCTTTTCCTGGAATATGAACGGTTCTCTCAGTGGCAGAGTGAGCCTGTCACTGGGTGGAACCAACGCTGAGTTGGACGATCTTTCGGTCACTCGTAGGGAGTGGTCCGGGTGATCGCCTAATTTTTTAGAGAGACCTTTACTTAAACAGTGTCTTCTCCTGTTGAGGGGGGGGGGGCTTAAGATTTCAGGGGATTTGCCTTGAGAGAGAATTTTGAGTCTCTGGGGAAAGCGTTTTCCGGCGTGGCCCGTGTGGGGCCTTGTCGGTGGATGCTTTTCCCTGAAATATGAGCGGTTCTGCTCAGTGGTAGAATGAGCCTGTCACTGAGCGCAACCAACGCTGAGTTGGACGATCTTTCGCTCACTCGTAGGGAGTGGTCCGGGGGATCGCCTAATTTTTAGAGAGGCCCTTTACTTAAACACTCTGACGAAAACTAACCAGTTTGAAACAGCTGTCAGGCAGGTGAAACCTTATCAAACTGGACCAATAGGAGGCGAATATACGGACGCTTGATAGCGATCGTGTCACCTATAAGATCCGGCTAGGGTAAGCTTATCAGACTTCCCGTATACTGTATACGGGACTGTCCCGTATTTTACGTCGAATTTTGCTGTCCCGTATTGTACTTGTAGGGACAGCCTAATGCCCCGTATTTCAATGAAAAGATAAAAGTATAAATATTCTATTAAGCAATTATAATTTTAATATTCTTTTCGAATAATCCAACGTAAATTGATTTATAAGCCATAAAAACTGACGATTCGAGGAAATTAATCGTGTTTACAGTTTACGGCGGCGACGGTCCCTTTCATCAACATCATCATCATCATCATCAAATTCCTGCCATGTACCTTCCGGTCCTGCCGGTTCCTTTCATTGGTCGCTTTTTATTTAGTACTGTATAAGCATTTTATTTATAATTCTGTACAGATATATTACATTTGCTTATTTTCAAACAGTGATTATTTGGACATTGTGCGGTGTGGTATCGGTAGTACAGTACGTGGATGTTATTTCAATAATTATTAAAAAATAATATCTCGCCTTTTTCGAATATGCGACATTTGGTTAATACATAAAATATATAATTAAAGGTAAATTAATTTTCTTTATTAATTATACAAAGGTAAATTAAATTTTGGTTCTTTCCTTAATGCCAAAAGGAAAGTGCGTTTTTAACGATGATTATTAGAAAGAAGGGAATTTTATTGCAAAAGGAAAACATGACGAAGTTGAATGCAAAATCTGTAGAAGAACGTTTACTATTGCACATGGGGGGGGGGGGGACGACGATCGGATATTACACAACACAGTAACACTCAGAAACACGAAACATTTCGAGTTCCAGTTCCAAAAGTATGGGTAGTTATTTTGTAAAACCAAATAAGATTTATTTTTTATTTTGTAAAACTAACTCACCAAAATTGTCCCGTATTCGGAAAACTAAATATAATAGCATATACGGGACAGGGTCATCCATGTCCGTATTCGGTTTTCCAAAATCTTGCAACCCTAGGCCAGGGCAACTCGTAAATGCCGGCCAGTGTATTCCCGTAAGCTCGCTGGTCAAATTTCATACGAAACTTTTATAGTTTCTGTATTCAGCCTTTGAAATAATGCTGGATGAATGTAATTATTTTAAATTTGTGTAGAATGTTGGATTCCCTAGAAACACGACCAAGGGCGATTATAAGAGCTTAATTGGATTCAATGATGGCAACATGGGTGTTCGGACATATATTGGACTCACTTACCAATCGATAAGTGTTTTCTGAAAAAAAAGAAAAAATGCCTTAAACAGTTGTTAAATCAACGGCGGGTTGGAAATGCTTTAAATAACAGTTGAAACAATTAAAGCCACGAGTCAGCCATTATGTCTAATTGCATGTGTTAATTTCATATATACATGCGCGCGTGCATATACGAGTATATATGAAACTGTATATATATATATATAGGTGTCCTAATCAATCCGAAGAATTTTCTGGATGATTTGCATAGCATTTGTTGTGCATTAATATGGAGTCTCATATAACATACGGAAATACTTTGAGGACTTAATCTTCTCCGTGACAACGCACAACCTAATGTCGCAAAAATCGTCGAAGAGGAAATTTATGAAATGGATTGAAAAGTATTGGAATCATCTCTATACAGTACAGTAAAATTTCCTTCTCTTATCATCTACAATACAGATTGAGAAAAGAGCATTTCTTGTTTAATGTGGAAGTACAGCAGGCAATGCATGATCGGATCAATGCAGTATATCACACTCCGAAAACTATATACAGTATATGCATCCGACATTGCTCCTGTAGTCGCCCTTGAGAGAGTTTTTGTCTTGTGTACGATTAGTAACGAAATGAAAAAAAAAAAAAAATCTTTGCAGTTAGAACCAGGGACAACCGTTCTTGACAGAGTGTATTATCTATCGAGTGACCGATATCATGCCCATATCCTTCAGATTTATCGTGATTTCATGGCAGAAGCACTACGACGTTTAAAAGTTCCAGAAGAAACATCACGAAGAGACATAAGTGATATGATTGCATTCGAGACCAGATTTGCTCAAGTCATCCAAGTAAGTTTTTCTGTTTATTGTTAATTTTTTAAACAAATAGAAATTTTAAGCTGGTAAGATAATCATAATATATTTTCAATACATTTCATTAGAAGTTCTTTTTTTTTTTTGTTTCTTATAATCCAATCTCCCCTCCCCTCCCCCCCAAAAAAAGCAATCAGCATAGAGTTTTGTTACAGGGATGTTTGCAATAGAATTTAAGAGAAAATATTAACAGATATTCTCCTCTAATGTCATTTTATTACATCAAGGAGTGGAATTCTTTTAGCTTTAATTTTAGAAATATATCGTTAGGATTCAGGCAACTACCACTACTTGGGTTCATACTGTTGCATTATGTCATGCGAGATCTACCGTAGATGCTAGAAAAACTTTTTTTTTATTTATAAATTTTTATTTATTTTTTATTATACTGTATAAAGAAGCTACTAACAGTATTAAAAGTGACAACAACCATACACTATATAGTCGGTGCTCGACTTTTGACGCATGCGAGTTACGACCACTTGTACTTAGGACGGCTATCCCATTAATACGTTTACCGAATACTACCTCATTCCTGCAATACATGGACCATTATGCTATTGCTGCTTTCAAGGCATATTTTTAAGAAATACTTATGCTCGGGCTATTGCTGCTTCTGAGGATGAGAAACCTTCAGAGACTTTTGAAGGGACCTTGCAGATGCAGCATAGAGTGAGGTGACAACAGAGGTCATGAATGATGCTTGGAAGAAGCTTCTGAAAATATATGTTCATGCACTCACGGTATTACATTCACAATTTGCTGTAAGCTGTGGAAGAAGAGCTCTCAGAAGAAGATCTTGTAGAGCTAGAAGCACAGAAAGTGGGAGGGGAAGTAAAGAGAAAAAAAGCAGAACTACAAGAGGAGGAAGCTGAGTCGTCAAAGAAGTCTGAGGTGAAAAAATTGCAGATTGCACTTGACTCTGTTACTAAGACAGTTCGATACTGACATGGAGAGATTTAGCAAGTGGATAGAATTATTCAAACTGTGCAAGCAGAGCTGGCGCTAGGGTCTTTGCCGCCCGCATGCAATGTCTATCTAAGCGCCCCTGTAACGATCCAGGCATGTGTGGTTCTTTTACGATAATAAAAATTTAAATTATTTGAAATTCCTTAAATAAATTTTGACAAAACAGCCACACGTTGGGTCGCTAAATGTAACGAACCGGGGGTGTTGACTAGGCAGGATAATCATTAAAAACCCAAATATTCAAAAAATTCTCAAAAGTTAAAGCAAATTTTGATAAAGCCACTTCACTTTAATCGTTGAATATAATGATACAGGGATTAAAGCCTTCTCACCGACCCGAATCGCTAACAAAATTAAAACGAATTTTAATTAAAGTTAAAATTTATTTGAACTAAAGTTTAAAAAATTCTTGCATTTTACTAAATTCTTAGTAAGTTGTAAAAATTTTTTAATAATTTTTATAAGTGGAACTATCTTTTAAGAAAATAAAAGAAACTCAAGATAGATGAGAAAATAAGAAAAGAATTCAGAAATAATAATTAGAACATTTTATTAATATTAATATAAGTATTCAAAAAAATAAAATCTTTACAGAATAACAGAAAATAAATTAAATTACATAAATATACTTGAAATTTTTTTATTAAAATTTAGGGTTCTTGATTTCATATTCACCAAATTAGAAATAATGGTCTTAACGTCTAATTCCACACATACATCATTTTCAATAGCCATTAACGCCAACTAACAAGCCTTTTTTGTGACATACTTGTTCTTAAGTATGTTTTAATCAATTTCAACTTGGAAAAGGAACGTTCACCGCTCGTTACACTAACAGGTAAGGTTAACAGTATTCTTAAATCAATTGAAAAGTTAGGGAAAGATAAATTATTGGACACAATAAAATTAAGAATATCGAAAGGATTTTGAATATTTAAATTATCCTTTCGAAAAATATCCCGGAGAGCACATAACTCGTCATATAGTTCTATTACATTTACGTCTTTATTGTCGCCGTCCATCAAGAAAATCTCTAAATCGTCACAATTTTTTCGTAAATCTTCGTTATTAATTTGTAGTAATCTATACAATAAATTGAAATTATCATAATATGTTTTTAGTTGTTCAAAACGTTCTATTAACGAACACATTGCAACGTCTAGAAGTGTATAAAACACATTCACTCTAAATTTATCTTCTGGCGATTGTGGCGTTTCGTCATGAAGCTCGTAGTCAAATTGTCGTGTCTTCTTTCGTCGTCAAACTTCCGTACCAGTTTTAAATTCTTGTTCTCCACGTTTTTAGAACTTCTTTAAAATTTGTATCTGATCGATACTCTTGTAAGAATATTTTTAAGTTTTCAATAGATTCTAAAGCAAGTGTAATGTTCATATTTTTGTCTCGAAGCATTTTACTCACAGTCTTTATTCTGTTAAGTCAATAATGCCAAATTATAAGAGAACAAATAAATTTCTAGTCCTTCGTTTTAGCACATAATGTTTGTGCTTCATTCTGAGTTTCTTTATTAAAATTTTCATTGTTTAAAATTTCAAAAAGTGCACCGTAAATTTCTCCTAACTGATATCGTAGAGGACGGATTGTATTAATTTTACTTTCCCATCGTGTTTCTGATGGCTATTTCACTGTTAAATTTTTTACGACCTTTAAAAGGATTGCCCAACGTTTGTTAAGAGAATGAAAAGAAATTATATATTTGTTGAATAATTGCAAAGAAACTAATTGTATCTGCATCGTTAATGATTAAATTTAGAGTATGAGCAGCACATGACACGTAAAAACTCGAGGATTTTTGTTCAAAAGCAAATTTTGGAGCCCATATTTTTCCCCTTTCATATTTGCTCCATCGTCATACTTTGACCTTGCATGTCTTCAATGGGAATATTCCATTTTTCCAGTTGTTCCACTATTGTTGCACATAAACCACGTCCTGTGGAATCTGATATATCTGCAAAACCTAAAAAGATTTCCCTGATCTTGACAATTCCATTGTCACAGGAAACACAGCGAATAATAATGGTCATTTGTTCTGTTTTACTTGCATCAGGTGTGCAGTCTAAAATTATGGAATAATATTTAGATTTTCGAATTAATAATAAAATTGTATCCCTGATTGCATTACTTAAAGTTTCCAATATTTCATTTTGATTCTCTTTACTCAAAAGTGTACTCTATTGTTTCATTGTAGGGCCCTTTCAACATGATTTTCCATAACGGGATCAAACTTCGCAAACATTTCGACTAATTTTAAAAAATTGCCGTTATTCCTTTCATATAATTTATCAGATGCCGCGAAAAGCTAAATTTTGGCTACCAAGGAATTTTATAATTTCAATCAAGCGTTCTAAAACACTCGTCCAATGTTTCTTTTCCATTTCATACATGCTTTGAGTCTGGCAATGATTAGTAGTTTTGTTTTTTTAAATTTTTATCAAGTTCCTTCCATTTTAAGAAATTTTTCATGTGAGCTAAACTAGTCTCATGTCTATGCAAAGTTGTACTTACATTTCTGCAATCGTTATAACCTTCTACAAGACTACTTGATTCAGTAGGTGCGAAAAGTTTGCAACAAAAGCAAAAAACAGAATTTAAAGTTTCGGAATAAATGAGCCATGTTCATGGCACGAGCTCCCCGTTTTCCATTTTTCTATTATAATACGTGTCGCCAAATTTACGACCATATGTATCTCTGGGAGATATTATATTTTTCTTTTGAACAGGCCCCATTTCCATTAAAACAACTCGTAATTTTTCATCAATATTTCCCCATTCACCTGGATCTTCTAAATTTACAGAGACTAACAATATTGAAAAGCCAAACGGCTATTTTTCTGGCGAAGTTGATATAAGTTAAGGGGATAAAAATCCCTTATTGTTTTTCAGCCAGTAAGCGAAACTACGATCGAAAACTACGATCTGTAATGTTTCTTTGCCGACGAACTTGCTCCACCTTTGCAATGAGTTGCCGTGGTGTGGCACTACCAAATGGTCACTTACGCTTGGATACGCTGACAGTTCGTCGGCAAAGAAACGTTACAGATCGTAGTTTTCGATCGTAGTTTCGCTTACTGGCTGAAAAACAATAAGGGATTTTTTTCCCCTTAACTTAGACTAACAATATGTTAGTTTCGTGGTCAACTACAACTAAATCTTCTCCTAACTGTTTTTCACTTAAATCCTGTGTCTTGTTTCTTGTTCAATAGTTGTAATAGTACTTTCATTCAAACTGGATGATGTGCACGGTTCGTTAACTCTGATTTCTGATGTATTGAGTTGGTTACAATCTGCATCAGAATATTTTAATATTTTAACAAATTTATTAAGAGCTCCAGTTTGTTTCTTAATATCTGCTTCTTTCGCAGCATGACGCTTACGATTTTGTGCACCGGATAACTTTTTTTTTAAATTTTTGATTCCATTTCTATTTTATACCCACAAGAAATTATTACACAACACGACACAGAGACGAAACAATAGTCCGCACTGCGCTATGTCAGTAGCCTATTGAGATGCGTACTGTTATAAATCTACTGTTGCTATCCTGTCATTACTGCAACATTGTAAAATTTTATTATTATTTTAACGTTGTATACTTGTAATTTCTATTAATTACTTGTGATGTCTTTTTTCTTTACTTTATACTTTATTCTCTGTTATTCTAATGTAGCTGTGCGCGCTTTCTCTCTCTCTCTCAGAATCTCTCTTATTTATATTATTACGTGCTATGTTTACAAGAAAGTCAAATAACATTTATTTACATCACTATGAAATGTACACAAATTTAAACATTAGGGAGATTGCTTTCTTTATCCTTCTATAAAAACTTTACCAAAATTTAGAACATTTTTTCTTCAACTTTAAAATACTTTCTTTAACACTAAACGTTATCTATTATCTGCTCTCAGTTTACAAATTTTACTTATTAAACTCCACGCTTACTCGCAAAGAGGTTATCTAAATCTCTCTGTTAAGTTATCTTTACAAATTTGATATCAATTTCCAACATGCCAATTGATTTTCTTAAGGACACTTTTTGGAACTTTCCTTTGTACGTCTGTTTCAGTTTTAGTCTTATATTCGCAATCACTAAACTGTGGTTCGAATCAATATCAGCTCCTTGGAATGATCTGCACTGTTGAACTGAGTTTCTCCATTTCTGGTCTATTAATACCAGGTCGATCATATTCCTGTGTTTGCCATCGAAGGAGCGCCATGTCCATTTACGACAATCTTTTTGTTGGAATTTTCTATTGAAAATCGTCAGGTTTTTATCCGTGGAATCCCAGAAGCATCTCTCCACATTCATTTCTTTCTCCATATTAAAATTTTCCCATAACTTTTTCCCATCCTGTGTTATTATTATTTTTTTTTTTGCCAATCTTTGCATTCCAGTCTTCTCCAATGATGAGTATATCCTGCTTCGGCACCTTATCAATTACTAGTTGTAGATCTATGTAAAATTTCTCAATGTTTTCATCTGCACGCTCTACAGTGGGCGCATATATTTGAATGGTTGAGCAATTTTAAGTTTTAAAATTCGAAATTTTATAATTTCAACTATAAGAGCAATTTTAAGCAAAGCTGCTGAATACAGAGAGAAAAAGGTACGGCTGTTTGAAGTTCATCATGCATGCAGATCCAGTGCTAACGAGGGCGTAGCAAAAGAGGCGCCCGCCACTGGCGCAACTAGATCTGACGGCGCAAAAATGTAAAAAATAAAAATAAATAAATAGATATAAAAGTCCGCTATTTTATATTGTATTTTTAAATTTCGGCAATATGCCGCTTTAGACATACAAATTCTGCAACACAGTGGAATTCCGCTGCATTCGGTAACACTGGTGAGTTCCAGTTCGTCTCGAGTTAGATGGCAACGACAGCGCCTAATATCATGACTTTAACCACTTGAACATAAATTTCTTTGCAATTGTTCTCGTTTTTGTCTCAAGTAAATTGTTCCGTCGCACCATTAACTATTAATGAATGTATTTTCGCATTTTATGATTTTGTATCTCCAAATTCTTGTCTAATCCTAAACATTTGCATAGATAATCTAATACATTCTTCTGTTATCCTCCTAATATCTCTATCCCACCCCAAGTTTATTACTGTCCATATTATAATTTTAACCCCTTTATGACCACCTTCGATATCATTTCATTTACCTGAATACCTCGTTTCATGATCCACAAACAAAAATTATTCGTCAGCCCTCATTTACACCCATCAAACCCAGGATTCAATGAAAATCACAATCTTCCCACCCTCAATATTTCCAATCATCTCTACTTTTTTGTAGATTAGAGAATTTCAAAAATCATGTAATTATTATTAGTCTTGTTGACGTTCATAAGATCAGTTGTGTTGTTGATATGTCGTAATCAGTACCGTCGACAGGGTGTAGCATAGAGGCAGCCTGGCTCACGGCGCTGCTTAATAAGGATGCTCGTTCAGCCTTATTACGGCAACAAGATATTTTACAAAAATACAGCGTTTAGTTTACCAAATAAAAAAGGTGCATTTCTCATTGACAGTTAAATATGTGCTTATTATATTTTATTAATTAAAAAATTATAGTCATACATACTAAAACTAAACATTTTAGAATCCACTTATTAGATTCTTAAGGAAACAACCCATAAAGTATCATACGATGTGAATTTCATAAACGTTTATAGTCTATATATATATACATTAAATTATATTATGCATGGATTCTCCTACTCAAATTGAGAGTCACTATCGCCCCCCGACTTTCTTGCTCCCTGCAGTAAACAGTACGCCTCCACAACAGCAACTATACTGTAGAAACATGAAAAACAATTAGTTTTATCATGTCACTGAATAAGGTTCACAGACATTTGTAGACTGTGTAATATATTTCTCAACAAATAGTGCAATTAGAGACAACTGGGAATATAAACACTAACTAACGAATCCCATCACCCGTCCAACAGAAACTGTTGTATAGACTCAAGCAAACCACGTGTTGCAGGTGCAATATATGGTTTTGCTTGACACTACCCTGTCATGAACGTGTTAAAACTAAGAAATATATAGTGAATGTATTTCAGATATTATGGAAATCGGTTTAAGAGAATTAGTATTTCAATTAAATTGCTTGTTTCGTTTGGGTTGCATGATCTTTTGTTAATACCGCACCAATCATATGCACTTCTTAATAGTTGCTCTTTCTCTACTGGCCTACAATCATGCACATCTTTCACTTCTCATTAGTAATTTGTTAAGGATTATTCATTATGTTTCTCAAGTCTTAAATTACTCGTAATTTTTGCTTGACATAATGGGAAAGATGATAACTCTATTTAGATAGATAACTTTGATTGCACACAAGGAAACCGCTCGAGGACAGAAGAAGTGATGGAGAATAGAAGCTTCTTGGTAAGTCATACCCATTTTCAGTTTTTTTTTCTGAAAACTTTAGTTTCCGAAAATCCTCACATATATCTCGCACCACGATTTTTTTAGCTTTAATTTCGTGAAAAAAGTGCGAGTTATGGTCAAGTAAATACGGTAATTTTTTTAGCTTTCAAATTCTTAAGTATGGATCATTGGTTAAAGACTGGATTTATAAAACGCACAAAAGAGAGCAATATAGCAGATATAGAAATAAGCAATTTCACTCCTCTCATTGATGATAAATTATTTATATTAAGTAAAAATCTATAGTATCTTTATATAAATTTTGTTCTATTAAAAATAAATCTTTTTTTTTGTTTAAATGTACATCTAAATTCAAATAAAACAGACATTTACAATGAAAATTTTCTATTTATTATTATTATTATTTTGATAAAGTACTCGGTAATAGTGAAAATTGAAGAAGGGGTACAAGGATATCTGTGTATATCTTGGATAGACCAGTTTGAGAAACACTGGTCTATCCAAATATTTAGTCTGGAACACAGGTGTATATTACACTGTTCATTTTCTTAAATTCCACTTAAAATCTGGATAGACGGAACAGCGTGATATACACTTCTTACATTTTTTCAGCGTCATTTTAATTTTGAATCTGAAACATATTGAGTATATTGTGTATTCTGTGTTTAAGTGACTTTGAACAATTTTTGACTTGGATTTTAATTGTGTACTTATTTTTGGATTCTTGATAGACAAAATAAAATTTTAAAGATAAGTAGTTTTTAAATTATAAACATATTAATCAGAGGTGCATTTGCTAAAATGCCAAAATTGCTCGTTGGACAGCATACTTTACATCTTACATTGCCCTCAATAATTATAGTTTACCTTTAATTATCAAATTTTCAAATTATTGTATAAATTTGAAAATAAATTAAATAAATTAATTAAAATAAAATTTACTATAAATTAATTATTTATAGTAAAAATCCGTAAAAGGAAACTGTTTTAAATCGATTTTTTAAAAAATAAGATTTTATTGTTTTAAAACTCTTAAAAATAATAAATTAATTAACCCAAAATTAATAATTAATAGGAAAAGAATAATTTATCAATACTAAATTTATTATAATTTAGATCAATAATTTGAAAGAGAAAAAATTATTGGGAGCGGCTTTTCTCAAAAGGAAAAGAGAAAAGGAAGAGCAAGTAAAGAAAGCAACAAGCGATATAAGGAGATTTGGAATTTTAACGAAAGACACCAAAGAGAACAAATTTTCAACAGAAACCAGCACCAAAAGTTATAAAAATTTCAGCAACAGCCGTTGGAGCAGCTTCTACATTCTCATCCACCAATACTAAAGATTCCCATGCATTAGCCACTGATACTGACAAACAGGAATTGTGAACAGATGATACAATTAAAAATCAAGATTATTTTATTGAAACTGATCCATTCTACTGGCAAGAGAAATTTGATGACAAAACTAGAATTGAAAAAAGGTCCTATTCAAGTAAAATTAAATAAATATCCTTTGAATGATCAAGGTAGAAAATTTTCGAATACTTATTATCAACGAATGCTTAAAAATTCTGAAAATATCAAGAGTAGTCATATTTCTTGTGAAATTGAAACAGAAGAGAAATTGAACATCAAAACCAGGATATCGAGAAGCAATGTAATAATGATAATTATATGGTGGATGTTAAATTAGAAAATATTGATAATGCAAATTAATAGATTTTAATGATCCCACATCATAGCGCATAACCAATAGTAACATACAAATATTTGTTCAACATGGACCCGAGTTGTGCGATAATATAAGTGTTTATCCTGATACAGAAAATCGGCATTTTGATAAAAAATGGTTTGTAAAAACCATGTCAAACGGAGAACAAATACTCAGAAATTGGTTGATATGTTGCAAGCGAAAAGATGCACTGTTCTGCTTTCCATGTATTCTTTTTGGAAAAAAACTACTGCGAATGTATGGACTATTGCGGGGTTTCGAGACTGGCAGCATTTGAATCCTATGTTACCACGTCATGAAAATTCATTATGTAGTATGCCCACAGATACAAGACCCTTCGACACTTCTGCGCATGTCAAAAGAAGGAGAATTCATTCTGATAATAGAGTAATAATCTGTATTGTGGGATGATTGTTTATTATTACATGTTGGAAAATTAATCTCTCTTTTATGATCATTATAATTTTTAATGTGTTAACTATTTTGCTTGTATAACAGTTGGAAAATTTTACGTATAAAGCATGTGATTTCGCATGTTGGTGACCAATTCATACATCGCCTAATTTCATTCTCCCCTTCAACATGCATTGACTCTTCTTGCAGTCTGCCAACGACAGCTCTCGCTTATGTGGTCGGACTATATCATAAAACAATTTACATTGAATGGAAAACTTTCGAATCAAAAATTAAGAAAGGTGGATTTATAGGCGATCAATTACAAGAAGGAATTTAAAAAAAAAAAGAAATGGAGGCATATTTTAAAAGTTATTTTGGATGCCATTCTGCACTGCATAAAAAATAATGATGCTTTGAGAGGAACTTGTGAAAAAATTGATCATCCCGAATGTGGAAAATTTTGAACACGATAGAATTAATCATTACGATCCTATTATTGTCCAACATATTGAAATTCATAAGAAAAATCAAGTTAATTATGTCTCTCCTATAATACAAAATGATATAATTAATATAGTTGCTTCTAAAATTAGACAGCATATTATTACAAATATTCAAAAAGCAAAATATTTTTCTATTTTATTTGATAGCACACCTGACACTTCTCACCAGGAACAGATAACTCAGATTTTGCACTGTGTTAACATTGATCCTAACACGAATAAATGTAGCATTGAAGAAACCTTCATAGATTTTATTGTGACACATGAAAAAACTGGCGAATGATATGGAAAAAAAGTTAATATCAGACCTTTTAAATATTAGAAGTATAAGAGAACAGTCATATGATAATGGAGAGAATATGGCAGGTAAATACAAGGTGGGTACAATCCAGGATATTATGTTTAAACAATATGGTGAGGTTTGTTCCATGCACTGCTCACAGTCTTAATTTAATGGGCGTTCATGTTGCACAAACATCTGTTCAAATGAAATCATGTTTTGGAACAATTCAACAATTGTTTAACTTTTTTGTAAATTCTACTAGTAGATGGGATCTTTTAAAGGAAAAATTATCTGTTCGTCTTAAAGGTTTAAGTGACACGAGGTGGTCTGCGAAAGCTAACGTGGTAAAAGCCTTACGAAATCAAATGCCTTTAGTAATACAACTTAATGAAATGTGTGATGGACAAAGACAAGTTACAGTAGACTCTGTAACAAATGCTCGAATTTTGCTAAAATAATTAACAAAATTTAATTTTGTTGCACTATTAATATTTTAGGATACAATATTAGGAAAGATAAATAAAGTAAATTTACTTTTACAAGGGAAAAAAAACCACAGTCGAAAATGCTGCGAAAATGATAAATGCTCTAAAAAATGAAATTCAACAGTAGCGAAATTATTTTTTCGATTCGCTTCACAATTCGGCAAAAAGTTTAGTCGAAACAATAAATATTGAAATTTACATCCCAGAAGAGAGACGGCGCAAAATAAAAAATATGCCTGGTGAGAAAGCTACTGATGATTCGTTTGCCATGAATGAAACTGCATTACTAAAAAAAGAAATGTGTGAAGTTTTAGATTTAATACTCATAGAACTCAATGATAGAGTTACTGCTTTACAAGAGGCCACAAAGAACTTCAGTTTTTTTAAATGGACGCTCTTTAAAAATTAATCAGCTATATGATCTCAAACGATGCCCAGCTGATCTGGCATTGAAATATAATAGCGACTTAGATGCTCCAGAATTTGTATGTGAAATTGGAGTTTCAAATATCAAGCCATGGAAGTTTTTGAAAATTTAGGCGATATGGACGCTTTTCAAATCTTGCAAAAAAATTACGAACTCTCATTACAAAACACGTATCCAAATCTAGACATAGCATTAAGGATTTTCATAACAATGCCTGTAATAGCAGTTTTCTGTGAACGTTCGTTTAGCAAATTGAAAATTGTAAAAGCGTACCTTCGTTCTTCTATTGGACAAGAGCGATTGACAAACATGTCTATAATATCAATCGAAAAAGATATTGCAAAAACATTAAATTATGATGATATAATAAATGTGTTTGCAAATGAAAAAGCTAGAAAAATTTCTTTATAAAATATGCCGAACTTAATGTTTTTATCATATTACTTTATATTATACCTTTAAAAAAATCAACTAACGCCTTTTATTCCCTAATAGGGAGTAGGCGAGGCCTTTATACCCTATCTAGCTTTTGGAGAACTGAGTGGGCAGTTCAATCTCCACAGGTAGCCAATCAGAGATAGCTGGCCCATGTCTATCACTAATTATAGCAGCTACCGATGAAGAGGCTGGCAAGCAAGTGCTGCCATCTCTTGGACCTAATCATAACAAGATATGTCACTGTCTGAAATAATGTGGGAACTACGGTCGATTTTCTTGTGCTTAAGGGATGAAAAACCCCGAGTTTCCGGGAGGAAAAACCTGCTTGCCCATGCCAGAGATCGACTAACTCGGGAACCAGTCAAAGATAGGCTTAGAAAAAGTTCCTCCAGTCGGCGACTAGACTAGACCCTAGGTCTAACTTCGAGCGGCCAAGCATAGAGGATGCAAGCGCCACTTCCACTGAGCTACACAGGCCTTATGTAGTGTATTTCTTTAATTTACTGAATATGAATAAAAATTGGTTCTTATTTAATAATTATTTATTTATACAAATACATAATTGGATTTACAAGCAACTCATTTTGATGGGGTTAATAGTAAGTATTTAACATATTGCATTTAGTAAAATTTAATTTGTTACATTTAAATTTTTCAAAATTTTTGTCGTTTTCAGGTTACGGGGCACTTGCACAGGCGTTTCATACCCTCGTTATGGCACTATGCTGACCACTCGAAATCAAAGTATTAAAACGATTGAATTAGGGAGACTTCTCTCTACATGAATCGAAGATTGTAACCAAAAACGGATCTTGCAAAACACAGATCTTATTAAATCAGCATTACGTCTCTTTGCAACTTTAAAGGGCTATCAATGATGGAAAAGAGGAATTCCACGCTAGTGCTGGATGGTTTGAGTATTTCAAAAAGAGAAATAGCTTACATAATGTTCGAATCATAGGCGAAGCTGCGAGTGCAGATAAGGTGGCCGCAAATTACCATCTGTATGAAAAAAAAAAAAGCCAAACTACGTTAGCTGAATTCTTTGTTAAGAAGTAGAATAATAAATTTATATTCTAAATATGTTTTATTGTCTTTTAGCTTCATGGTTTTCCTTTAACTAGGCCCTGAGACATACCCTAATTATTTTATAAAAAAAATTCAGGGTTGAAAAAGAAATTTGAGGAATGAATTATACTTTTCCCATAAATTATTATATTTGATTAGTGTGTTTTAGATTTAAAGACCGCATTAAGCGCATTGATCGAGAGATTAATGTATTTTAACAATATCTCATACTAAAAAACAAGATGGCATATTTATTTAGTCGTTAACTAGGTGAGCTAAAGGGAAAGCATATTTCCCTCGACATTGTGAAATGGATGTGGCATGGATGAACAAATTTCGAAAAGAAATCCAAAGAGAATCCATTCAAACGCCGATAATTTACCATTTCTGCTAGTATCGCAGACTGCTTTCTTTAATGTATATATGATACATTAGGGATTTCTTCTTGAGGTGCGAGATCATGAATCAGAATGTCTGCAAAACTATTCAAAATGACAATAAAGTGCACTCCATCAGAAACAGCATCACAAATGATGCTGTTTTTTAGTAGTTGTTTTGGTACCACGACAATACCTCATGCTAGGCTTCCTTCAGTGCCAGCAATTTTCACTCAGAAAATTATTATTATTATTACGTGACACCTCCAAGGAGTCCAAAGACTCATCGAGGGATGGTACCTACTCTACAGCTCTCTATCTCCACTCAATCCACCAACTACAGTGAACTGCATTATCTACATCAACGCCATCTACTGACCACCACCAAAAACACTAATATTTTCACAGACAAGCTTGCCTGGTTGGCAGAGTGGTTAGCGTATACGCTCTCCAGCCAAAAGGTTGCGGGTTCGAATTCCACCATGGGCATGGATGTTTGTGATTGTCTGTGAAAGTACTAGTGGTGGTAGTCGGCGGTAGATGGCGTTGGTGTTAGATGATCAAGGTTGGTGGAGTAGTGAGACGAAGAGTAGATGCCCTCCCTCCTTCGATGAGTCTTAGGACTCCCTGGAGGTGTGATGTAATAATAATAATAAAAAAACAATCACAAACATCCATTCCCACGGATTATAAAAAAAAGTTCTGAATTATAGAATAAAATGAATTCTGCAATTGTAGATAATTATTTTCAACCTTCATATCACTACATGTCTCCCATCCTGTTTTTAAAGCTATTGATATTTATATTAAATATATATGTTTGCCTTTTTATTAATATTAATATGCATCTACTAATAAATTTAAATTGAAAAGAAAGAGAAATAGAAATAGCAATAAAAAAGGTAAGTCAGACGGGGAGACTCTATCTCACCAAAATTAATTGCTATAGTCCATGAATATACTATGAGAAAATTCAGCTGGGAGAAATGAGGACTTATTATTATTATTATTATTATTATTATTATTATTACATGACACCTCCAGGGGGTCCAAAGACTCATCGAAGGATAGAAAATATTGATGGAGAACACTTAAGCAATCTATGGTTCGCTGATGATATCATTCTGATAGCAATATCACCAAAAGAACTAGAACACATGATTACTGAATTAAATGAAGTAAGTCTGGATATATTTAATATATACTTACACAGGGCCGTCACAAGATTAGATCACGCCCTGAGGCAAACAATTTAATATCGTCCGTACTGGATTATAAGACAAAATATACAAGAAAATCTTCAATTGCTGTTTTGTATTTATTACAAGAGAAACATTAATGCAGAATTATTACATAATGTTATGTTGTTGTTTCTCTCTACTTTCTTAACTTATATACTTCTTTAACCTCTATTATCTTTTCTTGTGTGTAGCCTAACTAGATTCTACCTAGGGATATTTCCTTTTCAGATACTGGCAAATTTGTATTTATACTGCACCAGCCAGTATCTTATAACAGGAATTTATCCAAGTTCAGGGAAATATTCCTAGATTCATTGGCATACACTCTAACACACACTTAAATAGATATCAGTACTTTGCAGTCATGACCAATGATGTATTCTTAAACATATATATACTAAAATTTCTCTCACTATGGTTCTAATTTTATAAGTGGTAATTTGATATCTCGAATTCAGGCATGACTCAGGCATATGCAATAAAACATGTTTATTGGAACTAAATGACAATTACAACTAAATTGAATCAAAATACTAAAACTTCTAAATCTTATCCTAAGATAGTTATACAATTCTAAAGTTATTAAATTCACTTGGATAGATCAAAGTATTAATCATACAAAACAATGGAAAGCAATGACAATATCACACTAAATTAAGATCCTCTCATGCATGCTATTCATAAAGTACATATTACACAACTTGTTGCTATCTCAGTTAAGGTTATCTACTAAACAAAATACACTTATTACTTCAGCCACATACAATTAGATTCGTTCCTGACAATTCCTTGTCCAACAGAATCAAAATACGAAATCTTATCAATGTTCTCTAAGGATTGTCCACATTACTTAATCAAACACAAATTTCTATCTTCTATCAAATATCCGTAACAAATAACAAAGATCTCTACATTACCCAGTTCTTTCCAAAGGTCTATTATCTACCACATGTTGTTCTGGTCATCCTTCGATCGGCTATCTCGGTGCCTGGCTTTTGGCTACGTCGTCCTTTCTACTGTTCCCAGACTCGAACTAATTTCTGCCGCGACTGAGGGCTATCTCCCCTCCTTTCTGATGGAACATCCAGCGACTGGCACGATTCTTCATAGGCTGATGATTCGCGTATGGCTCCGCATGGAATCTTGTTCAGCATAATCAGGAAAACGGCCCGCTGTCCGACATCATAGAACCCTGCCTCGTCCTTTCTCCGACCACCGGTCAAGAATCCTCGAGATGAAATCCTGATTAAAAAAAAAAGGCCTTTTCAATATGGTGTGTATTGCCTTATATTCTACGCCCTCTTTTTGCTGTATTCCTTTTCGCACGACCCTTAATTTTAATGCCCTTAAGATGATCCTTACTCTCCCCATTGCTGTTAAGTGCTGTCATTGAGGAAAGTGCGCTTACGTTATTTTCTGCGTCCGCTGTAGCCTCCGGCATTACGACCGAACGCGTTTCAGACGCGACCTTTGCACTGTTACTTATTATTGTCTGACGATTTACGTTATTTTAGATAAGACACAAAATTAAGCCAATATTTCCTTTACATATAATCACTAATTTGACATAATTCTCTAGTTTAGTTTTCCGTTTTGACTAAAAATATTTCTAATACATTACACATATTAATGCACATTCTCATATACAACAAACAAGGTCTTTATTACTCTCTGCTGGTGTGAAGGTTTTATCTCAAATTAGTTAAAATTTTCATGTTTGATTCAGAATGAACAGCTTCTTAGAAAATCCTCCATTCAGGATCTAACAATAATAATATTAATTAAATGTTTGCTCTATGGGAAAATCACAATAGAACTGTTTATAAACTCTTCTAAATTTAAGCTATTCTTGGGTCATAACTGTTCTCAAATAATTTTTCACCAGTTTAAGCTTGAAAAAACTTCTTTCTGCACTTGCTATGCTAACAACAATTCCTGTTAGCATAGCGACAGTTCCTACCGCAATATGGCTGAATGAGTGCCCTTATTAAGCCGTTCCGTGAGGCAGGCTGCTTCTATGCTACACCCTGTCGGCAGTACTGGGCTTACAATTGGATAAATCAAAAATAATGTATAGTGGAAAAAACTTCAGATTGAAAACAAGTTGAAATAAATGAAAGTCAAATTGAAATAGCAAATTCATACAAATCATTACAAACAATCATAAACTTGATAATGAAATTTCAGCTAGAATAACAGCAGGATGAAAAGTTTTTAACCATTACAGAGATAGAGATATATTTAAAAGCAATTTACCAAACCGTCTAAAAAGAAAGATCTACAACCAGTGTGTACTGCCAACAAAAACCTATGGTAGTGAAATCTGGAGTCTTGCTAAAAAAAAAAAAAAAAAAAACTAGAGAAACTGAAAACAAGACAAAGAAACATGGAAAGGGCCATTTTGGGAATAACGGGGTTAGATAAAAAGAATAATACTTGGATAAGGAAGCGCAGCAAAAGGCAATGGGCATTGCCTTAGTAATAAAGACAAAACAAATGGTGTTGGACAGGACATGTGATGAGAATGTCTGACAACACATGGACAAAGAGAACAACAGAATGGACACAAAGAACTGGTTATCAGAAACCAGACCTGTGGTAAGATGGCATGATGAGATAACAAGATTTCATGGACATTTATGGTGGAGAGATGCACAAGACCAGCTAAAATGTTACAGTAGTAACCTCACTTGGATGATATACCCTTACAAAGTGGTCACTTAGTAACTCAACCAGTGGTGGCCCATGAAGTTTCAAGTGGGAGTGCTGCCTATACAAAATTTAAAAAAAAATCATTCTTTTTTCCTAATTAGTAACCAATTTATTAATAAATAAATCTGTAGATTTATTTATTAATAAATTAGTTACTGATTAGGAAAAAATTAATTTTTTTTAATTACTTTGTATAGGCAGCACCCCCACTTAAAACTTCATGGGCCGCCACTGAACTCAACTATTTTATCAACTTCTGTCACCTCATCATCAGCACTCATTAAGGTTAATCTTCCTTAGTTTCTTCCTCTTACTTGCCATGTAATAAAAGAACACTTTTGGATTTTCTTTGACCTGCTTGGCTAGATTTTTCTCCTGACTTTTCTCCTTATATACCCTCTACAGCATCTTATTTTTCTGTAGCTCAATGATATTACTCATCCATCTCACTCCTACCTGATTAACTCTCCTTACCTTAGATATACAATTCAATATTGCTTCCTCTAAATGCCTCAATGTTGAAGAGAAAAATCCTGCTTTTCACTCCCTTGAGTGAGAAGCAGGATTTTTGCATGCAGAGCTGTGAATGATTGGAATGCCTTGCTGAGAGTGTGGTGTCTGCAGAGAATTTGAATGTGGTTAAGGTAAGGTATGATGAGCTGTATGTATGACAAAGGAACCTACTAGATAAGTCTTTGACTCCATGAGATCTTGGGATAATAATAATAATAATGTGATTTTTCTTCCTTTCAGTCTGTGTCTGCATAGTTCATAATAATCACCCAACCTGAATTTATTGTACTAATTTGCTGATGCATGTCTTCCAGATCACCTGTGGAAACCCCCCCAGCCTATAGTAAGAACTAACTGTCTACCCAGATGGCCGAGCAGTTAGCGTATCCGCTGCCCAGCCAAAAGGCTGCGCGTTCGAATCCAGGCATGGGCATGGACGTTTGTGATTGTCTGTGGAAGTACTGGTGGTGGGAACGGGCGGTAGATGCGTTGATGTAGTTGCGATGAGTTGTAGTTAGTGGATTGAGTGTCCTCCTTCGATGAGTCTTTGGACTCTCTGGAGGTGTCGCATAATAATAATAATACTTTGCATTACTGGCTTTGATCTCATACCAAAATGCTTCAAATGAACAACCACCCTCCCACCTACCTCCTATTCTTTTTTGGCTGTAATTCATCTGCTATTATCAGCAGTAGCATTCCCCCCATCCTATCTTCCCTGAAAATACTAAACCCTTTACATTCCATCCCTGTAACTACATAATCTACTGTTAACCAAGTCTCATTAATGCCTATAACATTTGGCAATACTGCACTAACCAATGCCAAAAACTCTTTACTCTTGTTTCTGATAGTTCTGGCATTAGTATATAGAAACTGAAGCATCTCTTTAGAACCGCTGTCACCCTTAATTCCTGAATTAACTACCCTATTCAATATTTTTGCTTGAGAGACTAGATTCCACACTTGGTCATTCTCACACTCACTCGCTTCATGGGTGCCTTCACACAAACTCATCTGCTTCTTCCACCCTAACTGTGTAAGTTTTCCTGAATTTGCACTTCAACATGGTCAGTGAACAAAGCTCTCTAGACACCTAATACCAAAACCATTTAGATCCAGTCCATCAGCATGATACAAATCCTTCTTTCCGTCAAACACAGACCACAGATCCACAAATCCTACATAATTCCTTCTGTACAACCTATATGTTGATTCATTTGCTACCAATGCCTTCCTCCTTAGTTTGCCTCTATCATAGTGTTGTAGGAGACTTGTAATCTTTACCTTCTCACTCTTCAGTTTTGCTTTGTCTAACAATTCATTTACATCATTCCTCATAGAACTTCTTTCCTCTCAGATCATTTGTGCCACCAAAACAATTAGTTCTTTATCTACCTTTTTTGCATCCAGATGGCGTGACTAATATTGTGAATTTCTGCATGAAGGAAACACGATTTTGTTACGCTTTCATTAAGTACTCCTCTGGTTATTGCTCTGTATGTAATTTTCTCCTTAACTTGTATTTCTCATTTTTTCACTCGGTCTCTGTTATTACTTCAAAAACCACCTGCTTCTTTCTCTTTGAATTTCTTGATGCTTCTAACTTTTCAGTAACATTCAAGCATGTTATTTCTTTATTTATGTCAATTTTGTTCTCCTGTATTTCCACCACTGCATGTTCAACATTAATTCCAACATTTTCCATCCTACCATTGATACTGACCACTGTACTAACATTTGCTCCATTGGCACTCACTTTTGAAACATTTAATACACACTTTAATCATTCTACCATTCTCTCCAACCAGTATCATCCTTCTGTAACCACTCTTCTTTGTATTGGCCATGCATCCAAAAATTCTCTAGGATTTCTTTTTGGCCTCATTTGCCAATTACTGTTCATACTGCACTTTTGCTACCCTTAATAAGCAAGATACCTTTCTTGCTTACTCTTTGTAATACTTGTCCAACTGACTTTCAACGCCACTCATCTTATTCTGCCTCCATAATGCCTTCTTCCAAACTGCATGCTTCACTTTTTCATTCATCCGTTTCACACCCACCTTATTTGGCCTCTTGACCTTTGGAATGCATTCAGATATTGCCTCTGCCAGACTGTTCCTGAAAAGGTCCCAAGCAGCAATGATCTCCTTTCTTTCAAATTTTTCATTCCATTATATAACTGCAAGATGTCCCCTGAACTTGTCATAATCACCAGTCTTATAATTCCACATACTGTATATCACTTTCCTTATGGAAGTCTGCACATGGTTGGCAACTACCCAGGTAATGACTTCATTGTCACTTTCACCAACTGGAGGGAGATTTAACACCTCATTTACAATAACATCCGCTAATAAGATAATCAAATCCAAGACCCTTGACCCCTCTGTTACATAATGCCTAAGGTAGTCTCAAAAACTCAAGAAACTGATTCTCTTCTAGATCCTGTCTCTTCATTCCATTCTGTGTTATCATAATTAAAATCACCCATAATGATCATCCTTTTCTTATTAGCTAGAATGATTTGCCTATACATTCCCTTCTCATTGTTGTCCACATTACCAGGTCTATAGCAACATGTAACTAGATATTTTCTTCTGTTCACCTCCACCTCACACTATACTACTTCAAAAACTGAGATGGAGACAACTCCTCTGCTACCATTAACAGCACGCCTTCCCTTCTGCCCTGCCTATCTTCGAAAAAAAGTATCATATCCATCGATCTTTATTCTTGTTAGAATGTCAACCTCATCCAACCACTTGTCACTTATTCCAACAATTTTTGGATGAACATCTATTAATTGCTACAATGGTGCGTCATCATAATTAAAATCACCCATAATGATCATCCTTTTGTTATTAGCTAGAATGATTTGCCTACACGTTCCCTTCTCATTGTTGTCCACATTACCAGGTCTATAGCAACATGCAACTAGATATTTTCTTCTGTTCACCTCCACCTTACACTATACTGCTTCAAAAACTGAGATAGAGATAACTCCTCTGCTACCATTAACAGCACTCCTCCTTCCCTTCTGTCTTGCCTATCTTCAACAAAAGTACCATTTCCATCGATTTTTATTCTTGTTAGAATATCAACCTCTTTTCATTTCAAAGGAAATGAAATTTCTTTTATTTCAAATACTTCTGGTATGTGTATGCATACATACTAGTTATTTCTGGTTCTATAACAAGCCTCACCAATGCCACTCTTCAGAGTTGACTGCTCCATATTCCCCTTCCCCCAGCCACACTTCTCTATCATCACTGATCTTACACCTTTCCTTAGACCTGTTTGATTCTCCCACATCTTTCTCACCCAAATCTTTCTCATGATATATCCATCTTCTACTCCTCATATAGGTCTCTGTGTCCAACCTACCCCACATTCCCCCACACAACATTTATGTGTTCTGTATTTTGTCATCATCATCATCAAATTCCTGCCATGTAGCCACAAGGGGTGTACAGGATATGATAGTACTACATGAAAAAATTATATCGTTACTAACTTCCTATCTACAATTTTCCTCCAAATCAGTCGGTTACTTGTCAAGACTCCAACATTATCAGATCTTATATTTCTATCGTCTAAGGCACTTTGTACCATATCAATCCACCTATATCTTGGTCTTCCTCTGGGTCGTTTTCCTGCCAACCTGGCAGAGAACACTTGTTTTGCTAATCTTTCCTCGCCCATTCTGTTTAGGTGACCATACCACTTGAGATTAGCTCTGCTAACGCATTCCTGGATGTAGACAATGTCAAGTTCTTTCCTAATATCCTCATTTTTAATATGATATTGCCATGGATGCCATCTGTTCACGCCTCTAATCTTTCTCAGGACTCTCATATCTGCGGTGTCTAGTCTTTGGTCAAGTGATTTACTTCTGACCCAGCTCTCAGATCCATAAGTTAAAACTGGTTTGAACACTGTCTTGTATACAGCTAATTTAGTGTTCCGACTAATTTCTCTCTTATTCCATTGGATTTATTCAATTGACTTCCCACCATACCACCTTTGCTGATTCTGTTGTCTATTTCTATATTTAATTTACCATCTTCAGTAAAAATCGTGCCTAAGTAGCTGAAATGTTTTACTTGTTCCACAGGTTCTCCATTCACAACACAGTTGACATTTTCAATGATTCTGCCTATTTTCATCGTATTTGTCTTTTTATTGCTGACCTTCATACCATATCTATTACAACAGCTATTCAATTTAGTCAGAGAATCTTGCAGACCTGTAGTGGATTTATTTAGAAGTATAACATCATCTGCATAAAGCAAAGAGCTGACATTAACATCTCCAATTTTGATATCATGTTTAATACCACTTTCCTTCATAATGTGATCCATATAGATAATGAATAACAGAGGGGATAATGTACATCCTTGTCTCACACCAGATTTAACATTAAACCATCTTCCTGTACTTCCTTTAATTCTAACTGCTGACTTACAACTCAAATAAAGACTAAGTATTGCTTGATATAATGCCCCATTGACACCATATGATTGCAGCGTATTGAATAGCTTCTCTCTTGGCACCTTATCATATGCCTTTTACAAATCGACAAAAATTAAATACAGATCTTTGTTATATTCACATGCTTTCTCGACTATTTGTCGTAAAGTGAAGATCTGATCCTGACAGCCTCTGTTTGGCCTGAATCCAGCTTGTTCTTCACCAAGCTTTTCTTCCACAATTCTTCTCAACCGTTTCTCAAGTATACTTGTATAGATTTTGCCAGGAACACTCAGTAGGGAAATATCTCTGTAATTCTCACATTCAGTTTTATTTCCCTTTTTATATATGGGTACTATGAGAGCTCTACTCCAATCATCAGGAATTCGTCCCTCTGTCCAGGCTTTCTGAACTATGCAGTGCAGCCACTGTAAGACCCTTATACCACCATACTTCAGCATTTCTGGTCGAATATCATCTACTCCAGCTGCCTTTCCACATTTCATTCAAGCCTTTGATGGCTTTTTATACTTCAAGTATGGATATGTATTCCTGCCTGCATGCCTGGTCAGTGTTTTTTACCACTGTGCTGTCATCACTGCTTGCTTCATTTAGCAGTTTTTCAAAGTAATTACTCCATACTTCAAGGATATCTTTTATTCCAGTTTTCATGTCACCTTTATCATCTCTAACTTCTTTTACAGCACTCTTTCCTCCATTCCTAAGATTCTTCAACAACCTCCAGAATATTTTGCCACCTTCTTGATATTTATTTTCTATATTCTTGCCAAAGTCCTCTCATGACTTTTGTTTAGCTAGTTTTACACAGTGTTTAGCATTCTTGCATTTGTCTCTATATTCTCTAAGAGCACAAGCTGACTTATTTGACAGGAACTTTTGATATGCTTTCTTCTTTTCCTTCACTACCTCTTTAACTTCCTGTGTCCACCAGGGAGTTCTGATTTTTCTATCCTTGCAGACAACCTCACCACATGCCTCTCTGGCTGAATCAATCAGTGTTTTCTTGAAAGCTTGCCACTGAATCTCCAAGGTTTGGTTCCTGTTCTCAAACTCTTTCATTTTTTCTTCAATAATCTTTGTGTATTTTAGTCTACAATTCACATCTGAGAGCTGCTCAACTTTTATTCGCTTTAAAACTTTCTTACATGTTATTCTTTTCAATATGAAATTCAATTTTATCCTGCTCAAGACTAAATAGTGATCACTTCTAATTTCAAATCCTCTGTACACTCTGGTGTCCTGCACCAGGGAGAAAACATCACTATCAACAATAACATTGTCAATGAGACTTTTCTTATTCCTTGCCTCTTCTCTCCATGTGAATTTGTGCACATTTTTATGTTGGAACATGGTGTTAGTAATAACCAGTCCATGTCCTGAGCAGAAATCCAACAGATATTTGCCATTATTATTAGCTTTGCTCTTTTCTCCAAATTTTCCCAAAATATTTTTGTATGTCTCACAATCATTTCCTACTCTGCTATTTAGATCCCCAACAAGGATCAACTTTTCATTTTCATTGTGTCAGTTGCTTTTTCTAAAGCATAAAAAAATTCCTCCACTTCTACCTTAGTAGAACCTTCTGTGGGACCATAGGCACAAATAAGTCTCATTGTCCAGTTCCCCATTCTCATATTTGTCCATATTACTCTACTTGAGACTGACTGCCATTCAAGAAGATTAGCCTCGTATTTTGTGTTGAATACTATGGCTACTCCTTCTTTTCCTTGATTGTCATTGCCTGAATATAACATTTTGCATTTATTGCTCAGAAAGATCTCACCAGTTTTTGTCTTTTTTGTTTCAGTCACCCCTATTATGTCGATCTGGTACTTATCTAATTCCTCAGCTAGCTCCATTTCTTTGCCATTCAGGCTTCTTATGTTGATAGTACCGATCTTTAACTCTGGTGATGTTGGGTTGGGGTTTGTTTTTAGATTTGTTCCAGTAGCTGACTTTTCGCTGTTCGCCCTGATTCCCTGGCGAAAAAAACGGGGGCCTTGTTTAACCGGGCGACGCCTGAGCCGGCATGAAATTTTGTCATGTCGTACCATCATTTTTAATTTTGGTTTAACTAATAAGAATACAATTTGGTCGGCTAAATCCCAAATTGCCAGCCCATCCTCGTTCGTTCAGTATCCAAGTAGATACCCAACAGGGTGCACCACGAGAAGGTGAGGATTGGACATTAGGTCAGAAGCCCTGGTCGGTTCTCCGCATTCCTTTAAAGGCTATGTGGAGGTCTCCTGTCAGTTATACAGCTTTGACCCTTAAGCACCCCTCTGTATTTTGTTGTTATGTTAATTTTAATAAAACATTACAGATGCTACCTGATTTACTCTCATATAAGTTAAAAAAAATAATAATATGGTTTTAAAAATGTCAATGCTATATATGTATATAGTGCCATTTTGGCATATCTACCTTGTTTTCACACTTTTGGAAGTTTTTTTTTTTGTAAGAACAATCTGTTTATTATGGGTTAAGTGCTGTGTTAATGATTATATAATTAAAAATTTTTTTAGACCCATCAGGAAGATGGAATCTTGTTGCAGAATTCTGACAAGGATCCAAAGAAGAACTTGTTTACATTTTCCGAGCTGCAAAATGCCATGCCTGAGGTAAGAGCAAATTCAGCATTCAGATATGAAATACAGGACATCAAAACTAGGATTGTCAGACTTTAAAACCTCAAAATTGAAACATGCACCTGAAATCATGTATAGTGTAAGATTTTAGTGCAGCATGTACTTTATATTACCGTGCTGGCAAGTAAGACAAGCTTAGCAGATTGCTTGGATCAGTGCCATGGCATGTACAACTACAAGGGCTGGATGTCGATAGAGCATGGGAAGTGGTCAAGGAGCATTTACAGGAGGTTATGGCTGATTGTATACCTATGGTCTGAATAGTAAAACAAGTAGGGGTTAAATGGATGAATATCACCATTAAGCTTGAGCTGCAAAAAAAGGAACAACTGTGGAGGGAATTTAAAGAGAAACATGACCTGCAGGCACATGAACGACATAAAGCGCACTCCAGAAGGGTAACGAGTGTGGTAAAAAAAGCAAAAGCGGATTATGAAAGGAAACTAGCTATGCAAGCTAAAGAGAATCGCAAACAGTTCTTTCAATATGCTGCAAGCAAGAAAAAAACTGTACACGGGAAAATGATTTTAAGGAATGACGATGGTAAGGATGTCACTGAATCAGTCGAAATAGTGGAGTTACTGAGCGAGCACTTTGCAAAAGTATATCATCCAGGTGGTGACATTGAAAACAGGAAGGAACCATTAGTTTATATGGAAATCGTGATGAATAAAGTGGAGGTGAATAGTCTATTACAGAACCTTAATGTGAATACATCTGTGGGATTGGATGGTATACCGGCACGGGTCTTACGTGAAGCGGCTAAAGAATTATTAGTGTCCTTGACCATGTTGTTTAATCTGAGTCTCGGGTCTGGTTTAGTCCCGAAGGTGTGAAAAGAGGGGAAAATAGTTCCACTGCATAAAGGAGGGTCCAAGACTACGGTTGCAAATTACCGACCGATCAGCAGATCAGGAGTCGTTGTCAAGGTCTTGGAGAAAGTAGTCAAGGGAAAAATACAGGAATGGATTGATGAAAATGAGATACTGTAAGGGGAACAGCATGGCTTTGTGAAGGGTAGATCATGCCTCAGTAACTTGCTCAAGTTTTATAACAAGGCGGCTGAACTGGATAAGGGAAATGGGTTTACAGTGATACTGCTGGACCTGGCAAAGGCGTTTGACAGGATACCACATGGAATTCTAATCCGTAAACTACAACATATGGGAATGGATATAGGGTTGGTAAGATGGATAGGTAGGTGATTGATGGAGAGATATCAAAGAGTAGTTTATTCAGGAATAGAGTCCAAAAGACGGCCTGTGACTAGTGGTGTGCCGCAGGGTTCTGTTCTTGGATCACTGCTGTTTAATTTGTTCATTAATGATATAGGGAAGGATCTAAGAGGAAAGTTCATTTGTTTGCTGATGATGCAAAGTTGGGTAGGGCAATAGTGAATGCAGAAGATGTCAAAATCTTGCAGGACAACTTGGATAGATTGGAGTTCTGGGGCTAAGGAGAATGGATGTCAATTTAATGTGACAAAATGTAAGGTTATGTATGCATTTCGGGGTGAAAAGATTAGCAGCAGTATACCACATTGGTGGAACTGTACTCCAGGAGATTGATGAGGCCAGGGACTTGGGAGTATTGGTGGATAGGGAGATGAAGTTTAGGGGGCACATTGCAAAAGTAGCTAAATCAGCTCATCAACTCACTTGGTTGTTGAAAAATACCTCGACAAGCAGAGACAAGCAAGTTATTGTACCTCTGTACCGAGCCTTGATAAGACCTCATCTCGACTACTGTGCCCAGATTTGGTCACCTAGGTTCCTTCTTGATGGGAAGGAGGTCGAGAGGATCCAGAGGCGAGTGACTAAGATGATAGCAAGTCTATGGAATGAACCATAAGAGAACAGGTTGTAGATTTGTGAGTTGCAGAAATTAGTTGATAGGTGGAAAAAGGGAGATATGATTGAGACATTCAAATTGCTAAAGGGTTTCTATAGAATTAATTCAGAGGATATTTTTGAGATCAGGACTGGTGGCGGGAGAACTAGGGGACACCTATGGAAGCTGGGCAAGAGTGTGGTTAGCAGGGGTTTTGGAGCTGGGTTCTTTACTTTTAGAGTAGTAAATGAGTGGAATAAGCTGCCAGAGTCTGTTGTGGGTGCTATGACAGTGAGTGAGTTCAAGGCAAGGTATGATAGATACTGTGAGAATGTCGTATAGTTGTGTGGACATGATGTTTAGGGCCTCCCTCAATGAGTCTAAGGACTCATTGGAGTCGTCCGTAATAATAATAATAATATTATTGTTATTACCAGTAGTAGTACATTCTTCTTGATTTGCCAAATACTTGCCAAGGAACTTAGATAAGTTCTTTTTGAAAGTATTTAGCAATAATGAATTCATTCTTTTTGCTTTATTATATTTATGAGTGTTTATTTATTTACCTGTAAGGGTAGTGCACTTAATTTTGTGACTTTGAAAGCTTTTATTTTTGTTTTATTGTATGCTGTGGTTATGTAGAAGGCATTAATGCATAAAACAATGGCAAGAAATTTCAGCGTGTGATTTTTAGTGCAGTGTGTGAAAAGTATGCCTTTGTAGAATGAGAGATATATGAGAGAATGTGAGAGGCCAAAAGAAGGAGAATGAAACTGGAGAACATCTCTCTTTTAAATGTTTCTGGAGGGAATGAAAAAAGTGTCAAAAGAATAAGAAGAATGATAGTAGTAAGTTGAAAGATGAAATGCATCAAAATGTAATTGGCAAGGTTGATGTTACAAGTGGCACGAGTGACTATAAGAATGAAACAGTGGAAAATGAGAAGAATGACAAGATGATACTGGAAAATATAGCACACTTGCATAGAGTTCTCCAAAGAACAGAACATGAGATTGGAGAAATGCTTGGTGGATAGCATGATACATAAGCGAAAGAAGTGGGGGGGAAGAAAGAGTATGAAAGGTGGAGGAATGAAATAAGGATCAAATTTTAAATGGTGATTCAGTGATAAGAGGAGTGCTTGAGAAGAGTGTGATGAAATCGTGTTTTCCTGATATCAAGATTCAGAAAGTTCAACACATGGATTATTTTATTCAGAAAGCTATTAATGCTGTAAGGACATAGAAGCAAAGTTGAACTAAGTTGAATGTTTATTTTGCCTGCTACAAATGATTTAGCAGGTGACAAGTGTGGTATGCGATAAGACATGAAAGAGTTGCTAGTGCATGTAAAAAAGAAGAACGATAAAGTGAAAAAAAAAAAAAAGAGTCTGCTCTTAAAGAATGATAGAAGATACAAGCAAGCTGAGTTGGAGAGCAGTGATTGTGAATGAACCATTGTGCAAATTGTGCAGGAGGAATGGTGTGGAGTTGGTGGATGTGTGTAGTAAGTTTGATAGAAGGAAGGATTTATATAAAGTGTATGGCTTGCATTTGAATGGATTTGAGGTCAGAAGTCTTGAGAAAGTGTTGTTCAGTGAAAGTTTGGAAGTGCAGAGTCAGGAAAACTGGAATGTTTTTTTTTGAGGGGGGGGGATGCAGGTGAGCATAGGTAGGGAAACCTAGATGTTAGTAAGTAGGAAAGTGATCACATGATGCTAAATGTAGCATCCCAGGTTCTTAACTTTAGTGGGCTAAGCAACACAAGTGTAATGTAGGTTATGGGATGAAGGGATATTGCAGTTTATGTACACTAATGACACAAATATTCAAAATAAGAATGAGAAGTTTTTGCCATTGGTTAGCTCAAATTGCCAAAAAGTTATGGGCATTAGTGAGACTGGGTTGACTGAGGATATGATCACAGGAATAGAATGCGAAAGATATAAGCTCTTCAGAGAGGACAGAGGGAATAGGTTGGGGTGAGAAGTTTTTTACTAATAATAGCAGAGGAATGTAAGCAAAAAAAAAAAGTGGATGGAAGTACATCAATAGGATAGGGATACAGGTGACAATGTATTTGAGGCTATCTGGTGTGAGATAGAGGCTAAGAGGACAAAATATGTAGTTAGCTGCTGCTTAATCCAGTAAGTATAAGAAAAACGTAGATGACATGCATTGGCAAATTAGAACAATGAGTGCAGGTTGAGTAATTTTGAGAGATTTCAGCTGTGGGGGACAGATTGGGATATTCAAATATGGAAGTATAAAAGTTTAAGGCAGCTACACTGTATAATTCAGTAGAACTGTCAGAAGGCTAAATTCTAGATGACTGAGGAGTAGAGTTCTCATAATTGCTATTTATAAAAAAATAACAGAAAATAAAACTGAATGTGACAATTACAGAATTTCCTTACTGGGTGTTGCAAGTAATATTTATGCATACATACTTGAGAGGAGACTAAGGAAAGTTATTATTATTATTATTATTCAGGCCTCCATGGAGTCAAAAGACTCATCGTGGGAGGTCCTTCCTAAGAAACACAAAGTCTATCAAGACTCATCGAGGGGAGGTCCCCCCCCTCTCCTGAGAAACACAAAGTCTATCATACCACTCCTTAAACTCATTCACCGCTCTCACCACTCCATCAAATTGTGGAAAGGAAAGGAAGAACAAGCTGGGTTTAGGCTAAATAGTTTGGCTTGAATTTACCTGTTAAGACAAACAGGTAAATGTAATTATTTACCTGTAAATGGAAATAGGTATCTGAAATTATGGAAGTTTCATAGATGTGGCAAATGCATATGACAAGATGATAAGAGAAAAGCTGTTGAGAACTCTACAATTATGTAGTATAAACAGGCCATTATATCAAGCAATACATAATCTATATATGACTTGTCTACATTGTCTATATCTGACCTCTATGGAGTCAGAGACTCATTGTGGGAGGTACACATTATCACACACAAAACTCATCAAACCATTCCTTAAACTGATTCAAATGTGTCTACATTCACACTCAGACAATAAATTCTATTCACTAACTACTATTCATGCAAATAACTTTCTCCTCGTTCCTTTGCTGCTTATACTCTCCTTATACTGTTCCCAGGGATGCCTCTTGTTCTACTCACCTCTCTCATTCTATGGAAAATTTCTTTTATAT
Source organism: Typopeltis vanoorti (assembly GCF_054136105.1). NCBI lineage: Eukaryota > Metazoa > Arthropoda > Arachnida > Uropygi > Thelyphonidae > Typopeltis > Typopeltis vanoorti. The sequence continues at coordinate 115,995,373 of NC_143552.1, forward strand.
TTTCCTGATTAATCTACTGACCAACTTATATGTTTTAGTCATATCGCCCTTACTCCTCTTATTGATGAGACTTTACAAATTACATTCTTTCAATCTGTCTTCATACTCCACATTCCAAAGACTAGTTATCATCTTTGTGAATCTTCTCTGAACCTTTTCTGACATATCCTAATCATCATGAAAGCCCAGTGACAAAATCTTTGCACAGTAAACAATATGAGGCCTAATCAAAGCTTTACATACTGGTATCATAACTTTTTTCTTTCTGCATGTCAAGGTCTGTCATATTAGACTGGTCATAGCATCAGAAGAGCTGATAATAACTGAGATGACATCTCTCCCCCCAGTTGGAGAGAGTGACCATGTGGTTTTGACTTGGAAGATGAATAGACATGCAGGAGTATCAAAGAAAAGGGAATGTATGTGGAATTATAAGGCAGGTGATTATAATAGTCTTAGATATCAACTTGGGGCAGTTGCACGGAGGGCGGAATTGGAAGGCCAGGATATTGTTAGTGCTTGGGAAATTGTGAAGGAATATTTGTTAGCAGCAATACTAAGCTGTATTCCACGAGTGAAGAAGTGGATACAATTTGGTGTATTTGGTGTGGATTTGAAGTGGATAAATTAACTGTGGAAAGGATACAGAGGCGGTTAACAAAGATGGTTTCAGGATTGCATAATGTTAGTTATGAGGATCGGCTGAAGGAATGTGGACCGCAGAGTTTGGTGATAGAAGAAGGAGAGGTGATATGATTGAGACTTTTAAACTGTTGAGAGGAAGTTATAGGGTGGACACTGGGGAGTTCTTTCGCTTGATGGAACAGTGGGAAGGAGTGGAGCGATGACAAGGGGGCCATCCCTTGAGGATGCGAAAGGAAGCACTGAGCAAGAGGGTGAGGAGTGCTTTCTTTGCGTGGAGGGTGGTTGAACCATGGAATGCATTGCGTGATAGAGTGGTGAGAGCAAGAACAGTCAATGAGTTCAAGAAGTGGTATGGTAGACTTTGTGTTTCCTAGGGAGGATCTCTCACGATGAGTCTGTTGACTCCATGGAAGCCTGAGTAATAGTAATAATTATTATTAGTCTTATCTGATGTGATTACTGCACATCTTGTGCAATATGGCCCTGAATTTCAGGTCCTTGTCCATCGTCACCATTCCCAGAGTTCTCATCTCCTCTACCTTCTTCAAAGTTTCCACACTGAGTGTATACTTTACATCCTATCATTGCTTGACAAATTTCGGAACCTTTCATGTTATGGTCTTACAGGAGAACTCAAGTCCTCCTGTAAGTTCTCCCCAGTTATGCATTATCTGCAAACAATTTGCATATCACCAGTTAAACCCATCCTAATATCATTAATATACAAAGCGAAAAACAATGGCCCCAATATAGAACCCTGCAGCACACCACTAGTGACTTTCCCTTATTGGTATACTGCACCCCATGTACAACTTTTTGATAGCTATCTGACAGCCATTTACTGATCCAACTCACTAATCTGTTATCCAAAACCCATCTATTTCAATTTATTTAACAACTTATCATGTGGCAGTCTATCAAAAGCTTATGTAGAATCTAAGTATACCGCTGTTTATGCATCTGTCTTGTCTAATAAATTTGTCACTGTGTTATAGTACATAAGTAAGTTGATAAAACATGAACTCTCTTTAACAAATCCATGCTGACAATCACAGCTAATTCTGCTGTTATCAGTCCATTTCTTTATTCTACTTCTCAATAATCTCTCTCTCTCTCTCTCTCTCTCCAATACTTTAACTACAGCTGCAGATATAAAGATTGGCCTATAATTTATAGCCAGTCTTATCACCACCACCAGAGATTGTGGAACAATCTCTTGGGATATATGCTGTGGTAAGACTTATTAAACAGGCATGGGAAATGTTCCAATTCCCTGGTACATTCTCTTAAGGCACATGGTGATAGCTCATCAAATCTTATAACCTTATTCATATCAAATTTATTTATTTCCTCATATATTTCCTGGTCATTCACAATTAAGTCATCCTCTCTTATATCCTCTATGCTTGAGTCTCTCATAATTTCACTCTGATGAGGATGAAACACCCTTATATGAATTCAGTGAATACCTTAACTATGTCCTCTACAGCAGTTGCCATTCTACCATTTTTATCCATTAATATTATCTTACCATCATCATTCTTCCTTCTACTTGTTGCATGCCTGAAAATCAGGCCAAGAAAAACTCTAGTGGTTTTTCTTGGCCTGATTTGCTATTTTCTACTCATACTGTAGTTTTTACTATTCTTTCCAACTGAGTCACTTTCCTGGTCAGCTCTTTTTTTTATACTCCTTGTGCAATCGATTGCTGCCATTATTATTCTTGTACTGCCTCCACTTTCGTGCTTAATCCCTTCATTCATCCATTGACATCTACTTTATTCAATCTTTTGAACTTTGGAATAAATTAACACATCAGTGTTATTAAATACCTTTTGGTCAGTTCCCACACAGCATTTATCTTCTGCCCACTTAACATCTTATTCCATGCTATAAATCCAAGCTATCTCCTGAGCTTTTCATAATCACCAGCCTTGTAAGTTCACATATATCCTTATTTCTTCACCCCTCTTTTACATATTGACTAAGATTGTTGTCTCTCAAGAACTCAAGAAATTCATTTTCCTTATTCTCCAATCTATACTGCCATAATTAATATCACCTATAATGATCACCATTCTCTTGTTCATTAACCCAAGTTGCTTATGCATTTCTTCATCACCACTCTCCACATTCCTGGATTATAGCAGCATCCTTATGAACTATTTGTTATGAGCTATGTGGAGATGCCTGTCAGTAATCTGTCTTCAACCATGTACAAGATTTATTAATATTAAAGATATATTAATTGGCATTAGTGAAACATGGCTGACGGAAGATGATATAGTTAGTGGGATAGAATGTGTAGGTTATAGTATGTTTAGGAGGGACAGAGAGAATAAAATTGGGGGAGGGGTGTTATTGATGATAGCTGATGAACTGCAGCCAAGGAGAATTGAAGTATTGCAGGATAGTGAAAGGAGCTCATTTGAGGCTATTTGGTGTGAGATTGATACTGACAGAATAAAATATACAGTTGGGTGCTGCTATACACCAGGTGATGGAATAGATGGTGGAGATGGTATGCATAAACAAATTGATGAAATGAGTGGAAGGAGGGTAATTATTATGCGGGATTACAACTATGGTAACATTGATTGGAAGGAGGAGAGGACACATGTGAGGAAGGAAATGGATTTTATTCAATTATTAAGGGATAACTATCTGAAACAGCAGCATGTAATTGAAAATACTAGGGGTGTGAGAGTGCTTGACCTGGTAATAGTATCTGAGAATTTGACTGTAATGAATATGACCATGTTGCCACCTATTGGTGAGAGTGATCATAAGGTCTTGACCTGGGAGGTGGCTAAAGGTGTGAAATTTGTGATTAAGACAGGGTATATGTGGAATTACCGTGCTGGCAAGTATGACAAGCTTAGGAGATTGCTTGGATCAGTGCCATGGCATGTACAACTGCAAGGGCTGGATGTCGATAGAGCATGGGAAGTGATCAAAGAGCATTTACAGGAGGTTATGGCTGATTGTATACCTAAGGTCCGAATAGTGAAACAAGGAGGGGTTAAATGGATGAATAACACCATTAAGCTTGAGCTGCAAAAAAAGAAACAACTATGGAGGAAATTTAAAGAAAGGGGTGACCTGCAGGCACACGAACGGTATAAAGTACAGGCCAGAAGGGTAACGAGTGTGGTAAAAACAGCAAAAGCCGATTATGAAAGGAAACTAGCTATGCAAGCAAAAGAGAATCCCAAACAGTTCTTTCAATATGCTGCAAGCAAGAAAAAAACTGTACATGGCAAAATGACTTTAAGGAATGACGATGGTAAAGAGTTCACTGAACCAGTCGATATAGTGGAGTTACTGAGCGCGCACTTTGCAAAAGTATATCATCCAGGTGGTGACGTTGAAAAAATGAAGGAACCATTAGTTTATATGGGAATTGTGATGAATGAAGTGGAGGTGAATAATCTATTACAGAACCTTAATGTGAATACATCTGTGGGATTGGATGGTATACCGGCACGGGTCTTGCATGAAGCGGCTAATGAATTATCAGTGCCCTTGACTATGTTGTTTAATCTGAGTCTCAGGTCTGGCTTAGTCCCGAAGGCGTGGAAAGAGGGGAAAATAGTTTCACTGCATAAAGGAGGATCCAAGACTATGGTTGCAAATTACCGACCGATCAGCATATCAGGAGTCGTTGTCAAGGTCTTGGAGAAAGTAGTCAAGGGAAAAATACAGGAATGGATTGATGAAAATGAGATACTGTACAGAGGACAGCATGGCTTTGTGAAGGGTAGATCATGCCTCAGTAACTTGCTCAAGTTTTATAACAAGGCGGCTGAACTGGATAAGGGAAATGGGTTTACAGTGATACTGCTGGACCTGGCAAAGGCGTTTGACAGGATACCACATGGAATTCTAATCCGTAAACTACAACATATGGGAATGGATATAGGGTTGGTAAGATGGATAGCTGGGTGGTTGATGGAGAGATATCAAAGAGTAGTTTATTCAGGAGTAGAGTCCAAAAAACGGCCTGTGACTAGTGGTGTGCCACAGGGTTCTGTTCTTGGACCACTGCTGTTTAATCTGTTCATTAACGATATAGGGAAGGGTCTAAGTGGGACAGTTCATTTGTTCGCTGATGATGCAAAGTTGGGTAGGGCGATAGTGAATGCAGAAGATGTCAAAGTCTTGCAAGATGACTTAGATAGATTGGAGTTCTGGACTAAGGAGAATGGATGTCAATTTAATGTGACAAAATGTAATGTTATGCATTTCGGAGTGAAAAGATTAGCAGCAGTATACCACATTGGTGGAACTGTACTCCAAGAGATTGATGAGGCCAGGGACTTGGGAGTGTTGGTGGATAGGGAGATGAAGTTTAGGGGGCACATTGCGAAAGTAGCTAAATCAGCTCATCAACTCACTTGGTTGTTGAAAAATACCTTGACGAGCAGAGAAAAACAAGTTATTGTACCTCTGTACCGAGCCCTGATAAGACCTCATCTCGACTACTGTGCCCAGATTTGGTCACCCCGGTTCCTTCTTGATGGGGAGGAGGTTGAGAGGATCCAGAGGCGAGTGACTAAGATGATAGCAGGTCTATGGAATGAACCATATGAGAACAGGTTGAAGATTTGTGGGTTGCAGAAACTAGTTGATAGGCAGAAAAGGGGAGACATGATTGAGACATTCAAATTGCTAAAAGGATTCTATAGGATTAATTCAGATGATATTTTTGAGATCAGTACTGGTGGTGGGAGAACTAGGGGACACCCATGGAAGCTGGGCAAGAGCGTGGTTAGCAGGGGTGTTAGAGCTGGGTTCTTTACTTTTAGAGTGGTAAACGAGTGGAATAAGCTGCCAGAGTCTGTTGTGGGTGCTATGACAGTGAGCGAGTTCAAGGCAAGGTATGATAGATACTGTGAGAATGTTGAACAGCTGCGTGAACATGATGTTTAGGGCCTCCCTCGATGAGTCTAAGGACTCCTGCAGTAGCCCGTGGTAATAATAATAATAATAATAATAATAATTAATAAATCTTTAATATTTGCATTTTTCTAACTAATAAAGTTACTCTTAAAGTTCATTCTAACCCCAAAATCCCATCATTTGAAAAATGTTTGTTTACTTTTGCAGGTTAACTGGGCTCTTTTAACAGAATATATATGCAATAATATAAACATCACAAAAACAGTTGATATGCTGTTTTTACAGAACGTGCCATACATGTATTCTGTTGTTCGTCTTCTGGAAATATCCCCAAGAAGGTATTTATTATTTTGTCTTACACCTGTTAATAAATTTAGTCCAGTAAAACTATATGCTAAAAGTCCATAGCTCATAATAGTTCTGTAAAAAGTTATGAGATTTAAAACATGAATTTATAATTTTCTTGGCATCATTGCTCATTGCAATTGCCAGATCTGTCCTTCCAGGGCTCTAATCTGTGTTAGTCAATTTGAGCATTGTTAATAATTTGGTACTAGTCTCAGTACTTGTGAATGAAAAACACTATATTATTCTTCACTGTTTTGTATTTGTATCAAAAACACTGTTATGTAAACTAGTGGAACATTCATAATAGTTTCGTGACATGGACAGATATCAAAGAGTAGTCTCTAGATATTCTTGAGACACTATTCCTTCATATACACAACTTACTAGTATAGTTCAGAGAGCCAAACACCAATCCATCAAACCAGTATACTATCCATTCCCATCTTCTGCAGCATGTACACCAACTTATGTGGTAATCTATCAAATGCTTTTGCAAAGTTCAAGAATATCACTGTATATGATTTTCCCTTATCTAACACATACGTTACCTTATCATAAAATGCAATTAAATTGCTAAAACAAGATCTATCCTTTACAAATCTATGCTGACCATTATAAAGAATGTTACATCCATCACTGCAGCCTTGCATTTTATTCCTAACCAATCTCTCTGACACCTTAAGTACAACTCAGTTATATAGACTGGTCTATAACTGTGATAGGGGTAGCAGGCACAAATTATATGAATGACAACAAGGAGAATGTAAGGATGGATATCAAGAGGCTGCTAAGTAGAGTAAAAGAGAACATTGTGATAGTGAAGTTAGTCATTGTGTTGTCCAGATATGATAATGATGAGATGAGAATGCACACAAAGATTATGAATGCGATGCTAGCAGAGATGTGTGAAGAGAAAGGAATTCCTCTTGTGAATGTGTGGGATGAATTTGAGGATGGATGGATGGATGGATGAATGGATGGATGGAGCTGTATAAAAGAGATGGGCTACATTTAAATGGTTTGGGTGGGAGTCAGCTGGAGAAACTGTTGCTGCAAGAGAGAGAAAGAGAGTGATGACTGAAGTGAACGGAAGACCTGAGTAAGCACGAGATGGTAGAGGTGATGGGGAAAAGCAGGTAGAGCTGGAGAGCTTGTGAATGCAGAAGTGAGTGACATGATGAAGAGAATAAAAGGAAATGAACACAGGACAAACAGCAAAATGTGCAAGGCTGGGGTGGACAGGGAGACACTGCATGAGAAGAGTGGATGATGGACACAGGAGCAGATATATGTGTGTACAAGAAAGGATTGGGATGACGTGGGATGTGGAGGAGGAAACAAATAGATCTGAGGAGAGGTGTAAGATCAGCGATGACAGAGATAAGCAGCAGACAATGGGAGTATGGCAGAGTCGCATCAGGCGAGTGGAGTTGGTGAGGCTAGTAATAAGCTAGTATGTATGTTTATACATGCCAGAAGTATTCAAAATAAAGGAAATGAAATTGTAGCATTAAAGTATATTTGTCCAAAAAGACTTGGAATAAGTGAGACATGATTAAACGAGGATGACATTCTGACAGGAATAGAGATGGATGGATGGATATATATTTTTTTTTTTTTGTGAGGATACACAAAATAAACCTATAGCAATACTAGTTGAGTATTGGTATAGATCTGGTAATCTGGAGGGCAACGAGAAGGCAAATAATAAGAAAAGGGTGATCATTATGGGTGATTTTAATTATGATAATATAGACTGTAATGAAGAGACAGCAACTGGAAGCAGGAGAACGAATTTCTTGAATTTTTGAGGAATAATTACCTTAGGCAGTACATAACACAGGGTGCACAGGATCAAGGGTCTTGAATTTGATTCTCATCAGAAGATGCTATTGTAAATGAAGTGTTGAATCTCCCTCATTTGGTGGGCGTGACCATCAGGTGATAACTTGGGTGGTGGCCAGCCATATTAGGAATTCTGTGAGAAAGGGATATATGTGGAACTATAAGACTGGTGATTATGACAAGCTCAGAAGACAGCTGCAGCTATATAGGAATGAAAAATTGGAAGGAAAGGAGATCAACATTGCTTGGGATATGTTCAGGAACTGTCTGGCAGAGGTTTGCATTCCAAAGGTCAAGAGGTCAAATAAGGTGGCTATGAAATAGATGGATGGATGAATGAAGTAAGCATGTAGTTTGGAAGTGGAAGACATTATGGAGGTGGCATAACATAAGTGGAAAGTCATTTGTTCAAAGAGCAAGCAAGAGAGGTAACTCATTTGGTACGGGTACAGAAAAGTGCAGTATGAATAGCAGTTAGCTAATGAGACAAAAAAAAAAAACCCCTAGAGAGTTTTTTTTGATAGGCAGCCAGTAGAAGAAAGATTGATTATGGAATGATGATACTGGTTGGAGAGAATGGTAGAATAATAACCACTGAGGAGGATATAGTAGATATGCTAAATGAGCAATTAATAAAGGTATTTCATCTTCATGAAAGTAACATCATGCAGAGAGAGCACTGAGAAAGGAGAAGCCACTGATGGTGAGTGAGCAGGAGGTATATGAGGAATTGAGTAAACTTGATGTCACTAAAGCCATAGGACTTGATTCTTTGAACTATTTCTAATATATCCTCATCACCATGAAACCAAGGGACCAAATCCGTGCACAATAATCCACATAAGGCTTGAAATTGCACCACCTTACCTATAAAATCATCTATAATGATCATCTTTGTACTGTTCATTAACTCAAGTTGCTTATACATTTCTTTATCACCACTCTATCCATTCCTTGGCTAATAACAACATCCAACTAAATATCTCTTCCTTTCAACTTCCAATTCACACCATACTGCCTCAAAGCTGTTGCTATTATTTTCTCTTGCATCTCTACTTGATGTGGACATAATTCCCCTGCTTTCATGAAAAACATTACACCCTTCCATTTCTAGTCCCAGGATATCATCCTTTTCTAACTATTTTTCATTTATTCCAACAATTTTTTATTATTATTATCCTCAGACCTCCATGGAGCCAAAGACTTATCGTGGGAAGTCCATCTGTTATACATATGATTATACCATACTTCAAATATATTCACATTCTTTGCATATACTACACTCTTGGGCAATGGTATTCAACCTTTTTTACTACGCGAGCTACTTGTCTATAGAGTCTATAAAAAGTTATTCGCCGATCTACTCTCTTATATATAAGTTATTCGCCGATCTACTCTCTTATATATAAGTTATTCGGTGATCTACTCTCTTATATAGATCACGTTCCCCCAACCTGATATCTGATTATGCACAAATAAACAACTAAAAAAAAATACACAACTAAAAACTTTATTTGCGTATTTAAAAATTTATTTATCACTTTTAATTATTTTATTATTATTACGGGCGACTCCAGGGAGCCCTTAGACTCATTAAGGGAGGCCCTAAACATCATGTCACCACAAATATATGACATTCTCACAGTATCTATCATACCTTGCCTTGAACTCACTCACTGTCATAGCACCCACAACAGACTCCAGCAGTTTATTCCACTCATTTCCCACTCTAAAAATGAAGAACCCAGCTATAACACCCTTCCTAACCACACTCTTTCCCAGCTTCCATAGGAGACCCATAGTTCTCCCACCACCAGTCCTGATCACAAAAATATCGTCTGAATTAATCATATAGAAACCCTTTAGCAATTTGAATGTCTCAATCATATCTCCCCTTTTCCGCCTATCCAGAAATCTTCAACCTGTTCTCATAAGGTTCATTCCATGGACCTGCTATCATCTTGGTCATTCGCCTCTGGATCTTCTCAACCTCCTCCCCATCAAGAAGGAACCTAGGTGACCAAATCTGGGCACAGTAGTCGAGATGAGGTTTTATCAAGGCTCAGTACAGAGGTACAATAACTTGCTTGTCTCTGCTCATCAAGGTATTTTTCAACAACCAAATGAGTTGATGAGCTGATTTAGCTACTTTTGCAATGTGCCCCTAAACTTCATCTCCCTATCTACCAACACTCCCAAGTCCATGGCCTCATCAATCTTCTGGAGTACAGTTCTACCAATGTGGTATACTGCTGCTAATCTTTTCACCCCAAAATGCATAACCTTACATTTTGGGACTGAAATTTAACTGTCAATTTAATGGAGGTCACATTAAATTGACATCCATTTTCCTTAGCCCAGAACTACAATCTATCCAAGATTGTAAGATTCTGACATCTTCTGCATTCACTATTGCCCTACCCAACTTTGCATCATCAGCGAACAAATGAAATGTTCCTCTTAAATCCTTCCCTATATCGTTAAATGAACAAATTAAACAGCAGTGGTCCAAGAACAGAACTCTGTGGCACACCACTAGTCACAGGCCGTCTTTTGGACCCTACTCGTGAATAAACTACTCTTTGATATCTCTCCATCAACCACCCACCTATCCATCTCACTAACCCTATATCCATTCCCATATGTTGTAGTTTACGGATTAGAATTCCATGTGGTATCCTGTCAAATGCCTTAGCCAGGTCCAGCAGTATCACTATAAACCCATTACCCTTATACAGTTCAGCCATCACCGTGTTATAAAACTTGAGCAAGTTACTGTGGCATGATCTACCTTTCACAAAGCCATACTGCCCCCCATATAGTATCTCATTTTCATCAATCCATTCCTGTATTTTTCCCTTGACTACTTTCTCCAAGACCTTGACAACGACTCCTGATCTGCTGATCGGTCGGTAATTTGCAACCGTAGTCGTCTTGGATCCTCCTTTATGCAGTGGAACTATTTTCCTCTCTTTCCACACCTTCGGGACTAAACCAGACCCAAGACTCAGATTAAACAACATGGTCAAGGGCACTGATAATTCTTTAGCCGTTTCACGTAAGACCCGTGCCGGTAAACCATCCAATCCCACAGATGTATTCACATTAAAGTTCTGTAATTGACAATTCACCTCCACTTCATTCATCACAATTCCCATATAAACTAATGGTTCCTTCATTTTTTCAATGTCACCACCTGGATAATATACTCTTGCAAAGTGCTCACTCAGTAATTCCACTATATCGACTGATTCAGTGACCTCCTTACCATTGGCATTCCTTAAAATCATTCTGCTGTGTTCAGTTTTTTTTTTTGCATGCAGCATATTGAAAGAACTGTTTGTGATTCTCTTTAGCTTGCATAGCTAGTTTCCTTTCATAATCCACTTTTGCTTTTTTTACCACACTCGTTACCCTTCTGGCCTGCGCTTTATATCGTTCGTGTGCCTGCAGGTCACCTTTCTCTTTAAATTCCCTCCACAGTTGTTTCTTTTTTTTTGCAGGTCAAGCTTAATGGTGTTATTCATTCATTTAACCCCTACTTGTTTTACTATTTGGACCCTAGGCATACAATCAGCCATAACCTCCTGTAAATGCTCCTTGACCACTTCCCATGCTCTATCGACATCCAGCCCTTGCAGTTTTACATGCCATGGCACTGATCCAAGAAATCTCCTAAGCTTGTCATACTTGCCAGCATGGTAATTCCACATATACCCTGTCTTAATCGAAAATTCCACACCTTTAGCCATCTCACAGGTCAAGACCTTGTGATCACTCTCACCAATAGGTGGCAACATGGTCATATTCATTACAGTGAAATTCTCAGATGCTATTACCAGGTCAAGCACTCTCAAACCCCTAGTATTTTCAATTACATGCTGTCTCAGATAGTTATCCCTTAATAATTGAATAAAATCCGTTTCCTTCCTCACATGTGTCCTCTCCTTCTTCCAATGAATGTTACCATAGTTGAAATGCTCCATAATAATTACCCTCCTTCCACTCATTCCATCAATTTGTTTATGCATACTATCTCCACTGTCTATTCCATCACATGGTCTATAGCAGCACCCAACTGTATATTTTGTTGTGCCAGTCTCAATTTCACACCAAATAGCCTCAAATGAGCTCTTTTCACTATCCTGCAATATAGCTTCAATTCTCCTTGGCTGCAGTTCATCAGCTATCATCAATAACACTCCCCCCCCATTTTATTCTCTCTCTGTCCCTTCTAAGCACATTATAACCTATACATTCTATCCCACTAACTATATCATCTTCCATCAGCCATGTTTCACTAATGCCAATAACCTGTGGCCAGGAAGAGCCAATCAAGGCCAAAAATTCTTCTTTCTTGTTCCTAATACTCCTGGCATTAGTATACATGAAATGCAGAGGTATCTTTGTCCCACCCCTATCTTGATGCGTTATTCTTATTATCCCATTCTGATTTATTGTCCTTAGTACTGGCTCGGGTACAGTATATACATTCTTACACTCAACTGTCTCACTGATGTCTGCATATCCACTTCCCTCCCTCCTTGGTGGTTCTAGTTTCCCTGGTTCTGCACATCCATTTTCACTTCATTCAGCAATACTTTTTCCAGTCTCCATACATGTTTATTGATTTTAAATGTAAACTATTCTGAATGTTTATTATCTCAAGTTCTACTTCAGGTTGGTTTATATCAAACAGCCAACTAATTTTATTTGAAATTTCTGTGATGTTCAAGTTTTCTTGAAATGGATTATTGATAAAAGATGCAATCATTTCAGTTTTATTAAAATCTTTAAATCTTGAATTTATTTCTTCCTCAACTAATTCTATTTCCCGAATAAATTCTTTTAAATCACAGCGAAGCATTTCTTGAGTTTGTTCAAAAACTTTTAATAAATATGGGGGATGTCTAAATTCATGGTCATTTATATTTTTCTTTAATAAAAATAAGTATTGCTGGAAAGTTTTTATTGAACTCAACATGCCAATTAAATTTTAATCCCTACCTTGTAAGTCTAAATTTAAATTGTTTAATTTTGTACAGAAATCTACTAAAAATGATAAGTGTAACAACCATCTTTTATCACTCAATTGTGGATAAACATCTCCTTTTTCATCAAGAAAATTTTTTATATCGTTAATTCGCTGGCTCGGACTTCTGCTGAGCCAGCAATCATTATTGTACAACAGAAGTTCCCTATCATCATCTGCCTGTAATTTAAATAACCACCATTGCAGGGCTTTTCCTCGAACAGAATTTACAATTTTAAATGTAATATCCAAAACAACTTTTGTGTTTAATCTTTTACTACACAGTACTTGTTGGTGAATAATACAGTGGTACATTAAAAAAATCTGGATATTTGTCATCGTTTTTACATAATGAAATGAAGCCTGATTTATTACCTATCATTGCAGGAGCACCATCAGTAGTAATAGACACAAGTTTAAAAGGCGGAAGTTTGTGTTGTTTCACAAATTCATCAAATGCCGAAAAAATGTCTTCTCCCCTAGTTCTTCCCAATAATGGTATAATTTTCAAAAGTTCTTCTTTACTTGAATAATCTTGAAATACCATGCGAATAAATACCATTAACTGAGCAATATGTGAAGTCATTTGATTCATCAAATTGTAATGAAAACGCAACATGCTGGTGAATGCCTGACATTAACCTGGCTTGGAAACGTTTCTCCATCAATTGGAACTCTTCCTTTCTGCAATTTGAAACCTTGTCTGTGGCCTAGCAGTAGTCTCTCTCTAGTGACGTCTTGAACCGAGAAGCTCCTTTCTGGAAGCGGGAAACTCCTCTCTCAAGCAACGTGGATCCAGGCAGTCTCTTTGACGGCGACTCTGGACCGGGTGGCCTCCTCTCTGACAGCAATTCTGGAACCGGAACCCCCTTCTGCTTGCTTCAGTCCCTTTTTATTAGGCCTCCTCTGAGACCTCTCATGAAGTTTGGCAACACTCAAAGAATCGGTATGAGTCTTTCATCTTATGTTTCAAGTTCGGCACGCCTTTTGTTCTCCTCCGCTTTCTTCTGATTGTAAGTTGCTGGCCATTGTAAAGTTGTTTGAACTCTTTCTGACTGACTTCGGAGATGTTTACACTTAGAGCCTGCAAGCCTTTCTCATACATACAAGTTTCAATAACAATCTTTCTAATGCTGCCATGTATAGCTTTGGCGACAAAAACATTGCCTTTGTTTTTAACACTCTAACATATTCTTATTAAAGCACTCTAACATATTCTTTTTGAAGCTTTTATTAGAGCTTCAAAAAGAGTTATTTACAAAAACATCTAATACAAATTATACCAAGATAAACAAAGTTTATTTTTTTATAATATTCACATGGGACTTCACATAAGTAAAAAAATCGATGTAATGTGCTTTGGAATATTTAATATTTAAGCTACAATCGAGTTTTTACACTTTGCTTCTAATTGTATTCACTCGGCTCGCTGTTTCACTTCCACTGATCCAAATTAATTCATTTACCCGGACTTATAAGAAAATGACTGATTTGACAATTTTAATGAAAAATAAATAAACAATAGCAATACACTTAAAGCGAATTAAAAATAATACAAAATAATGATAAATAAAATATGTTTTCAGTTTTAATTAAATTTGTAAGGAAGAATACACAAGAGATCGACCAAAAATCGCTCCGCGATCAACAGGTTGAACACCCCTGCTCTTGGGCAATACATATCAATCATACTTGCATTTTAAACTTACTTGTCACTCTTTTGGTCACAGTGTCCTTATACTGCTTCCAGAGATGATCTCTTGTTCTCACCTGCCCCCATCTCCGATTCTTTGAAAATGCAAAAAAAAAAAAACATTCCAGAGACCACCTTAGTCAGTTGCATCTGGATGCTTTCCAATACCTCTTCATCCTTTTGAAAACCAGGTGCACACTGAGGCATAAGTGGCCTAATAAATGCCTTGTACAGCATGCCACAAAAACCCATACTGAATAACTATGATTATATGTTATGGAGTAAATGGATTTATCAACAAAGAAATATATGTTTACACCTGATGATAAGTACATCCACAATCAGATCATGGTCGAATCAAGCATCAATGGCAGTAGATTACATGCTTGAAATGGGTATGTCTTTCAAGACAGGCTTCATAGCTCATGCAATGGTTCTCTGTCATTTTGGAGAACAAGGGTTGGGACATATGCTGGACAGATTGCAGCATGCTTATGAAAACAATGAACAAACTGCTCACAAATATGTCATAGGCTGGACTATTTCCTCTACAAACTCTGTATGCACGAAAATAATGCTCAACAATAAATGTCTTTTCTTTCTGCATCAACACCATTGCTACAGATAAATGTGATGGCATAGACTCTACATGTGCCCTTCTATTAAATGTACATGTAATCAAATGGCATTTTTCATACCATGTGTACTAAAAGGCATGTCAAAGTTCAGTACTGTTTTTTTAGAGTCATACCAACAATGAGAACAGAATATATTCCAACAAGGGTTGGGACATCTGCATCATTGCCTGAGTTTGTTGAGCTGCCCTCACAATTTTAGCAGTTATCCCCTTCCTCTAAATTTTAGTTACCTATCCACTATCACTCCCAGATCTCTTATTTTCTCCACCTCCTCCAATATATCTCCACTAAGTGTATTTTTTTTATGTGGCTCTCACCCATGAAAGGTTTAATTATAAACCTACAGTACATTAGTACTGTGGGTAGGATAAGGATTTTTTTTACTTTTATTGAATTTATATATATATAAAATTATAAGGAAAGTGATCAGAGCTTACTCCACCTTTATAACGAGTTGCCTAGTGTTGCACTATGTGCAGCAGCAAACTTGACTTACTTGTCTGTTTGCTTACTTGGGAAAAAGGATTAAAAACCTAGCTTATAAAATTGCTTGGTATTTTTAATATATATATATATATATATATATATATATATATATATATATATATATATATATATATATATTGTATTTTTACATAGCCTGGAAACCTGGCTATAAAGAACAAACATGGGACTTTTTGAAGCCACTCCAGGCCTCCAGCAATGATACAGTGACCTCATACCAGACAATGAAATTCATCTCCCACCTAAAGACAATCATAAACATCCATGCCCAATATAGGATTCGAACCTACAGACTGACTACTGTAAAGATGGGATGTATACTCTACATTCCATCTTTGTTTTCCATATTTTGGATGAATAAATTTAATCAACCATTTTATCTCTCTTATTTCTGATAGTCCTAGTATAAATAAATAAATAAACGCAGAAGTTCAGTTTTTTTGTCTATAACCAATCTACCCATGTTGTCTGTTGATTGTGATTTCTCCACCACATTTGTCATTGCCCAATCACTTTATCACCACTTATTCCATATATCTCCTCAGACTATCCCAATTTATTCCATTCCAATGCTGATCATCCCCCATGCACACATTCACTACTACTATTTCTAGTATTCACTTTCCCAGTGCTGTCTCCCTATCCACCTCGACCTGCTCATTTCCATTTCCATTGTCTCTTCATCTCTCACACTACCACTGTTTCCATTGACAAGCACTTCAGTCTCATCCATTCCACTCTCTTGATCTTTCACTTCACCTCTTACTTCCTCTGATCTCTTACTCGCATCACTCACTTCACTTCTCTAGCAAGAGTTTCTCATTCAAATGCAATGTATCATTTTTTGTGCAAATCTATTCTTCCTCAAATACATGCCACATGTCTACAAACTGCACTCCGTTCTCCTTACATGGCTCTGCCAATCATACTATTTATGATTCTTGCTCTCTGTATCAATTCATCATTGATACAGAGAGCATCAATAGATGACCAACAATGAATAGATTATTATTATTATAAATTCTAGCAAGGAAATAAACAGCCAGAATTATTATTTACAAGATTTTTAGAAAATGTAAATGCTAACAGTCTCCAAATAACATTACACCAGAAGAATTAAATGAAGCACTATAAAAAATGAAAAATAGAAAATCACCAGGCTAAGGTAAATTCCCAATAGAACTTATGAAATATGCAGGAAAAAAATTTCACCGAAGATTTCTCGCTTTAATAAACAAAATATATAATACTATACAACTGTGATTCTCATCTTTAAAAAAATATAAGTACGAATAATTGTGGCAGCTACAGAGGAATAAGTTTATGAAACACAGGTTATAGGATATATGCCAAAATACTGAAGAACAGTATCATCCCTATACAAGAAAAATTATAAATGAAGGCAGAATGGCTTTAGAAAGGAGAGATTCTGCATAAACCTTATTATTATTACCACCCCAAGACCTCATGGAATCAAAGACTCATCTGGGAGGTCCTTTTATCACACACACACACACACACACACACACACACACACACACACACACACACACACACACACACACACACACACACACACACACACAGCTCATCACACTATGTTTTAAACACATTCAAACTCTTTGCAGACACCATATTCTCAGGCAAGGCATTCCAATCATTCACAACTCTGCACGAAAAAATCCTCCCTCTCACTCCCCTACTCACACCCTCTTTATACAGTTTCCAGGGATGACCTCTGGTTCTCCCCCCTGATCTCCCACTATTCTCTGTAAAACTTCTCCAGGATTGATCCTATAACAACCCTTTATATGATAGAGACCAACTTGTAGGTCTCTATCATATCTACCCTCTTCCTCCTGTCCACCAGACTCTGCAAATTACATCTTCTCAATCTTTCCTGATACTCGCCATTCCAGAGGTCAGAAACTACCTTAGTCATTCTCCTTTGGCCTTTTCTAACATCTCTTCATCCTTCTGAAAACCCATGATCAAATATGGGCACAATCCATGTGTAGCCTAATCAAAGCCTTATACAATGGAACAAGAATCTCCCTACTCTTACACGTCAGTGTCTTCCGCATCATTCCCAGAAGCCTTTGTGTTGTCTTCACAATTTTGGCAATGTGTCCCCTAAATTTTAGATCCTTATCCACTATCACCCCCAGATCTCTTATTTCCTCTACCTCCAACAATATATTCTCACCAAGTATAAATTCTGCATCCCATCTATGTTTTCCAAATTTTAAAACCTTACATTTTGCAACAATGAACTCACATCCCCATTTCCGTGCCCAATCACTCAATCTATTCAATTCTTCCTGTAAGGCCACAACATCTTCACTACACTTCATGGTTCGTCCCAACTTTGCATCATCTGCAAACAACTGAATATATCCATCCAAATCTTCACCTATATCATTAATATACTAGTTAAACAGTAATGGACCTAAAACAGACCCCTGAGGCACTCCACTAGTGACTTTCCTTTTCCTGGATATTGCACCCCTATACACAACTTGTTGATACCTATCAGATAGCCAGTCTCCAATCCAAAGCACTAATCTAATATCCAACCCTATCTGCTCTAGTTTGACTATCAACTTATCATGAGGTACTCTATCAAAAGCTTTTGCGAAATCAAAGTATATTACTGTGTATCCTTCTCCTCTGTCCAAGGAAGCAGTCACTTTATTGTAATAAGTAAGTAGATTACTAAAACATGACCTCCCTTTAGCAAATCCATGCTGTCCATCAAAGATAATACCATTGTTATCAACCCAACTCTGGATCCTAGTTCTCACAAGCCTCTACAACAACTTAACCACAACACCTGACACACAGATAGGCCTATGGTTTGATGCTTGAGTTTGATCACCTGCTTTATGAAGTGGCACAATCTTGCCCTCCTTCCACTCCTTAGGAACTTGATCGAGTGCAAGACTCATATTAAAAAAAATATGTCAAGGCAGGTGTCAACTGCCTAGCACATTCTTTCAGAATACATGATGATATATTATCAAGTCTCACAGCCTTATTAACATCTAATTTACTCAACTCCCCATACACCTCTTGCTCACCTACAGTCAGTCTCTTCTCCCCATCATCAACTGCGCTCAATCCCTCCATGAAGTCACATTCACAATATTGAAAGATCTTTATGAACTGCTATTAAGTATCTCCACAACACATTCTGCATCAGCTGTCTTTATACCATTTTCTCCAATCAGTGTCATCCTTCCATAATTATTCTTTCGTTTCCTGGCTACATATTGAAAGAACTCCTTAGGGTTCTTTTTTGCTTCATCAACCAACTGTTGTTCATACCTCTCTTTAGTTATCCTCACCAACCAAGTCACACTCCTTGCTTGGTCTTTGTAGACCTGATGGAATTGGTTATTTCCACTTCTCTTATGCTGCCTCCACAATGCCCTTTTTCTCTGTATCGCATGCTTAATCTCTTTATTCATCCATCTCACACCCACCTTATTTAACTTTCTCACCCTTGGAATACATTCAGACATTGCATCTACGAAACAGTTTTTGAAAATCCCCCTTGCTCACCTACAGTCAGTCTCTTCTCCCCATCATCAACTGTGCTCAATCCCTCCATGAAGTCACATTCACAATATTGAAAGATCTTTATGAACTGCTATTAAGTATCTCCACAACACATTCTGCATCAGCTATCTTTATACCATTTTCTCCAATCAGTGTCATCCTTCCATAATTATTCTTTCATTTCCTGGCTACATATTGAAAGAACTCCTTAGGGTTCTTTTTTGCTTCATCAACCAACTGTTGTTCATACCTCTCTTTAGTTATCCTCACCAACCAAGTCACACTCCTTGCTTGGTCTTTGTAGACCTGATGGAATTGGTTATTTCCACTTCTCTTATGCTGCCTCCACAATGCCCTTTTTCTCTGTATCGCATGCTTAATCTCTTTATTCATCCATCTCACACCCACCTTATTTAACTTTCTCACCCTTGGAATACATCCAGACATTGCATCTACGAAACAGTTTTTGAAAATCCCCCTTGCTCACCTACAGTCAGTCTCTTCTCCCCATCATCAACTGTGCTCAATCCCTCCATGAAGTCACATTCACAATATTGAAAGATCTTTATGAACTGCTATTAAGTATCTCCACAACACATTCTGCATCAGCTATCTTTATACCATTTTCTCCAATCAGTGTCATCCTTCCATAATTATTCTTTCATTTCCTGGCTACATATTGAAAGAACTCCTTAGGGTTCTTTTTTGCTTCATCAACCAACTGTTGTTCATACCTCTCTTTAGTTATCCTCACCAACCAAGTCACACTCCTTGCTTGGTCTTTGTAGACCTGATGGAATTGGTTATTTCCACTTCTCTTATGCTGCCTCCACAATGCCCTTTTTCTCTGTATCGCATGCTTAATCTCTTTATTCATCCATCTCACACCCACCTTATTTAACTTTCTCACCCTTGGAATACATCCAGACATTGCATCTACGAAACAGTTTTTGAAAATCCCCCAAGCTGCATTGATCTCTTTTCCAGCTAACTCCTCATTCCACACTACACCCACAAGCTGTCTCCTAAGCTCTTCATAATCCCTCCCCCCCACTTGTAATTCCACATATACCCTTTTCTCACAGAGATCCTCGCACTGCTGGCAACCACCCAGGTAATCACCTCATGGTCACTCTCACCAATTGGTGGATGATTTGACACCTCATTTATAATTACATCCTCTGACGAGATGATCAAATATTCATCTCATCTCATCATACCTTATATTCATCTTCAAACCAGTAATCAAGGAAAGAAGTGAATTCAACTTAGAATTAACTTCTAAGGGACATTGTAAAAACTGTAGTTAGATTACCCAAAAGTTTGGTGCTATAATGTGAAGAACGCTGATAGGTACAGATAAGGAAGATAATTCCACTCTATGAGGTGCTAATTAGGTCTCATTTGGATTTGGTGATATTGGAGAGAGTGCAGAACAAATAACTAAGATTGTCTCATTACTCTGGAATATTAAGTGTGACATATTGAGGGAATGTGGTGTTCAAAGCTTGGTGGATAAGAGGAGGAGCAGTGATATGATTGAGATATATAACTTGGTGAGATGAGCCTATCAAATAGATATTGGGGAAATTATTGCATAGGATAATGGATGATGCGAGAATGACAGATCATCAATGGAAAGTGTATGAAGGTCATGTGAGTAAAGAGGTGAAAAGGAGATTTTGTATTTGACGGATGGGGGAATGAGTGGGATGCATTGCCAGAGTGGGTGGTGAGTGCTCCAGAATTGAATGTGTTCAAGACAATGTATGATAGCTAATGTGGTCTGTGAGTGTTCAACCATCCATGATGAATCTTCAGACTCCATCGAGGCTGGGAAGTGATATATTAATAATGATATTAATATATTATTTGGCATACACTGCTTGGAAAGAAGTCGATAGACACCCCATGGGCAAGATGTATTATGCCATGTAATGAATCATGTATTTATACCTGGTATAAATTGGAAGAATATGATGCTCCCAAGTCAGTGCAACTGTGTCTGGGTGTAATGGCTGTGAGAAAAGAACTAATATGTAATGGCTGAGAGAAAAGAACTGATGTGTAATGGCTGTGAGAAAAGACAATCACAAACATCCATGTTTGTGATTGTCTTTAGGTGGAAGATGAATTTCATTGTCTGGTATGAGACCATTGTATCACTTACTGGAGGCTTCCATACACATGACCTTCATACACTTTCCATGGAGTGTGAAAGAGGCATTGTGATAGGATGCCATGTTGCATGCCTATCTTTTCAGCAAATTGTTGACAAATTCAGTCATCCCAGGTCAACAATCAGTGATACCATATCGAGATGGAAGTCAACTGCTAGTACTACCTGCAGTGGATGACCAACCACACTCACCAAATGTGACTGTAGGGTGGTATGGAGGATAATATGTAACAACTGTCATTCATTAGTCAACATATTGAATGCAGAATTTTCGGCATTGACTGGAACACAAATCTACACAAAAATATTCTGAACCAATGTTTGCGATATGGGTTTTCATGGTAGGATTGCAATATGCAAGCCCCACATTACCCAAACCAACATGCAGCATCATCTTCAGTGGTGCAAAGAGTGTGTACATTCTTTGCTTCATTAGCTAACTGCTGTTCATACCTCTCTTTAGCCTCTCACCAACCAAGTCACCCTCCTTACCTGGTCTTTGTAGACCTCATGAAATTGGTTACTTCCACTTCTCTTATGCTGCCTCCACAATGCCCTTTTTCTCTGTATCGCATGCTTATTCTCTTTATTCATCCATCTCACACCTACCTTATTTAACCTTCTCACCTATGGTATACATTTAGACTTTGCATCAACTAAATAGTTTTTGAAAATCCCCTAAGCTGCATTGATCTCTTTTCCAGCTAACTCCTCATTCCATGCTACACCTGCAAGCTGTCTCCTGAGCTCTTCATAATCACCCCTTGTAGTTCCACATATACCCTTTTTTCACAGGGGTCCTTGCACTGCTGGCAACCACCCAGGTAATCACCTCATGGTCACTTTCACCAATTGGTGGATGATTTGACACCTCATTTATAATTACATCCTCCGATGAGATGACCAAATCCAAGACCTTTAATCCTCGTGTGCCCTCTGTTACATACTGTCTGAGGTAGTTCTCCCTCAAAAACTCAAGAAACTCATTTTCTCTACTTCCTGTTGCTATCTCTTCATTCCAGTCTATATTGCCATAATTAAAATCACCCATAATGATCACCCTATGAACATTATTATTATTATTATCATTATTATCAACAAACCTCCATGGAGTCAAGATACTCATCGTGGGAGGTCCCATTCTCACATGCACAGCTCATTGTACCTCAACTTAAATGCATTCACTGTCCCTGCACTCACCACACTCTCAGATAATTCATTCCAATCACCCACCACTCTCCATGCAACAAATCTACTCCTCACCCCTTACTCACACCCACCTTATACAGCTTCCAGGGATGGTTTCTTGTTCTCCCTGTCTCCAGATATCTATGAAAAAGCTCATCTATGTTAATCTGGTAATTACTCCTTACCAACTTATACGTCTCGATCATGTCTCCCCACCCTCTTCCTTCTATCTACTAAGCTTTGTAATCTGCATTCTCTCAATCTGTCCTATCCACATTCCAGAGACCAGAAACCAACTTAGTCAATCCCCTCTGGACCCTCTCCAACATCTCATCATCCTTTTGAAAACCCATGCACAGTAATCCATATGTGGCCTGATCAAAGTCTTGTACAATGGAATCAAAACATCCTTACTTGTACATCTCAGTGTTCTCTGCTGTGTTGTCCTCACAATTTTAGCAAAATGTGTGCAAAATTTCAAGTTCTTATCCACCACCATCATCCCCAGATCATCCATCTTTTCCACCTCCCCTAAATATTCCCACCAATCCTACACTTTGTATCCCATCTTTGCTTCCCAAATTTTAAAACTTTACACTTTGCAATATTAAACTTACATCCTCACAGAATCAACCATTCAGACAGTCTGTTTAGGTCCTCTTTCAAAACTATATCTGCTCTACTTCTCATAACTTTCCCCAACGTTGCATCATCTGCAAACAACTTATATCACCATTTAAGCCCTTTCCAATGTCATTTACATACAAATTAAACAACATTTGTCCCAAACAGATCCCTGGGGCATGACAGTAGCTGCTTTCTGTTTCTGGGATATCACTTCCCCATACAAAACCTGTTGATACCTATCAGACCACCAATCTCCAATCCAGCATACTAATCTACTATCCAACAATATGTTCCAGTTTAACTCTAGTTTGTTATGTGACTATTGAAAGCCTTTGCAAAATCTAAATACAGTATACTGTTGTATATGCATCCCCCATTGTCCAATGTATTCACCACCTTGTTATAATAAGTAAGCAAATCGCAAAAACGTGACCTTCCTTTAGTAAACCCATGCTGTCCATTAAAGAGTATTCTACTGGTGTCTACCCAGTTCTGAATCCTTGTCCTCACTAAGTTCTCCAACACTTTGACCACAACTTTAGACAAGCAGATTGACCTATTTTTCAAAGCCTTAGTCTAATTAGCTTCTTTATGAGGAAGCTAATAAGAGTTCTGCATTATGTTAGAATTACAAGGATGGAATACTTTAATGAACTGCTCATTTAACACCCCTGCTATTCCTCCTCAGTGTTTATCATTCTCCCATAATCATTCTTCCTTCTACTGGCCACATATTGAAAAATCTCCCTAGGATTTCTTTTAGTGTCATTTGCTAACTGCTGTTCATACTTCACTTTTGCTACCTTTACTAAGGTATATCAATAGTAAAAATTACAATTCATCCATGATCGATTACTGCATTAATAATTCGTTTTATATGGTACTCTTTTAAGATAGATAAAAAATGAATGCAAAGTAAATGTTTAATAAATACTCGTACCTCCATTATTTACTACAATTTTTTTATCAAAAGAAGTTATCAAGAGTCGTTTGAATAGTTTTAGTTTTTTCTTATTGGCATAAATCCTGCGATAACAAGCAAAATGACTCTCCAGACCTCGGCAAACAAGCAAAAAAACATAAAGAAAAAACACTGCAAATATAATACATGATGGTACCAATTAAGCGGATATTGAATCCAACATTATTTCACAGCCAAATATAGAAACTACAAGAGTTTCATGCTGAATATATAGAAACTAAAAGTTTTGGAGGATGCAAGCATAAGCAACTTTATGGGCAACTCATAGTAAAGGTGGAGTAAGCTCCAGATCACTTTCCTTAGTATTTTTCATAATGTAAAGCACATCTCCTAGAGGACATGTATGATAAATAAGCATTTGGCTCTCTATTTCAGTAATACATGATGGTTTATTTATTTTCAGTTACAATCTAGAAATTATTGAACAAAGAATAAAAATAACAACAACTAAACCATACTATACTTACATCGGAGGTTGCAGTATGTCTCTCAGATACAATTTGCTGTCAAATATCACAAACCTTTACATAACATGTGTTAAACCAAACTGACAGCAAAAAACAGTGTGGAATATCACTCGTAACATATGAATGCACAGCTACTCATGACCTCCAAATACACTGAATTGTGTAAGAATATTTATATTAAACATTTTGCATGTATCTTTCAGATCAGCTGCGAGCTCCGCAAGGGTTAAAGGCACGTTAATTAAAACTCTTGCCGTGTATATCAAGGGATTGCCACAATTAATTTCGGCATGTTAATCAAATCCCACGTTGAGCAAAACCGCATTAAGCAAGGGATACCTGTATATCTCTTTCATATAACACTTCATATACAACATCTTCTGATGAGCTAATCAAATCCAAGACCCTCGATCCACGTGTGGCCTCTGTTATGTACTGCATAAGACTTAAAATAATTCTTGTAGAAAGGCTTATACGCTGGTTAAACATGATAATTAATACTTAAGGAACTGACAGTGTACACTAGAAATAGAAACAGCGTACACGACGTTGCCGAAATATCAGAAAGTATATATTAAAGTTGATTTAATTTATATTTCTAGTGTACACTGTCAATTCTTTAAGTATTAATTATCATTATTAAGACTTAAGATAGTTATTACTTAAAAACCCAAGAAATTCATTCTCTTTGTTTCCTGATGCTGTTTTTTCATTCTAGTCAATAATATCATAATTGAAATCACTCATAATGATCACCCTTTCTTATTAGACAGACCAATTTGTCTGAACATTTCCTTCTCACTGCCTTCCACATCACTATTTCTATAGAAATACCCTACTAAACATTTCATCCTGTAGACCTCCACTTCACACCTCAAACCACTGTCAGTATTTGCTTTTGCATCTCCATCCTAAATCAGCAAGACTCCTCTGCCATCATCAATAACACTCCTCCTCCCTTTTTTTTTTGCTTTGTCTGTCTTTACAAAAGACTACATATCCCTACATCTTCATTCCTGTCAGAATGTCATCTTCGTTCAACCATGTCTCATGCAACCATGCAGGGATATCAACAATTTTTGGGTAAATGAATTCTATCAATGCTACAATTTCATCCCACTTGTTTTGAATACTTCTAGCATTTGTAAACATGCACACTAGCTCATTTCTGTTTCCATAACAAGTCCCACCTAACCCACTTCTTGGACATGACTCCTTTACACTCTCCCCTATCCATTCCTGTCTATTATCATTGACATTACTCCCATTCCAGATCTAAATATCCCCCCCCCACATCCTTGACTGTCTTAATCCATTTTTGTGCAATCACACATCTATTCCTGCAACCATCATCTACACTTTTCATGCATGTCCCCTGTCCACCTCCCCTGTTTCCATGCCACTCATTTCACCGTTCACCATTCTCTCCTACTATTCCACAAAATTTCTTGCTTTCTCAGGTCTTACATTCATTTCAGTCATTACCTCTTGGAGCAACAGTTTCTCCAACTGACTCACACCAAATCCATTCAAATGTAGCCCATCTCTTTTATACAGCTCTCTCCATCCCTCAAACTCATCCCACACATTCACAAAATGACTTCCTTTCTCAGCACAAAACTCTGCTAACATACCATTCAAAATCTTCGCTTGCCTTCTCAACTCATCATTATCATACCTGGGCAACACACTGACTATCTTACCAACCAAACTGTTATCTTTCATTCTCCTTAGCATCCTCATGACATCCCTTCTTACATTCTTCTTGTAACCAGTCAAATCATATGTGTCAACTACCACTACTAACTCTTTTGCTCATGTACCTCTCTAATCCAGTGCTTCAGCCACCTTGCTCATTCTACCTACCAGAAAATGGACCTTGTGCACTTTTTCATTCATCAAACCTCTTATCATCGAATCTCCATACACTGCCACTCTCAAATCATTTGATATTTCTTTCAAATCTTTTGTCCCATTCTTCCTCACATTCTCATGCAAATCCTTAATTCTTTTCAGTTCTTTCATCATACATTTAATCTCTTGCCTCATTTTTTCTAACTCCGCTTTCGTATCCTGAATTAGTTTTTAAGTATGATTTATGAAAATCGGATTCTCACTACCTTGCATATCCACTGTCCTCTTAGCCAGCTGTACATTCTGTCTTACCAATCAACTTGTTAACTCATTGCCACTTTCATGCCATTATCGCTCAAGCACTAAGCCGTACTATCATCTCCACTTACTCCCATAGCTACATCCGCTATCTTTTGTCCACTACCACTTACATTCAACAATATCTCATAATAAATCCATAAGTATGCTGCACTTCTTACACCCAAAAATATAATAAATACTGAATTATAACTACATCCAACACTGCCTACCAATCATAACTGTCATGCAACAATATTTAAAAAACTAACCATCGCTAATACTACACACCATTTCAAAATTTAAACTTATCTTTTCACAGCAATCTTGACAAAAAGTCAAAAATTAAAGATTAGACATTTCTGACAAAAATAATAAATTCTCCAAAGTAAAATTGATAAATAAGGTAGGTGTGAGATGGATGAATAAAGAGATTAAGCATGCGATACAGAGAAAGAGGGCATTGTGGAGGCAGCAAAAGAGAAGTGGAAATAAGCAATTCCATGAGGTCTACAAAGATCAGGCAAGGAGGGTGACTTGGTAAGTGAGGGTAGCTAAAGAGAGATATGAACAGCAGTTAGCTAATGAAGCCAAAAAGAATCCTAAGGAGTTCTTTCAATATGTAGCCAGCAAAAGAAAGAATGATTATGGAAGGATGACATTGATAGGAGAAAATGGTATAAAGACAGCTGTTGCAGAATGTGAGGTGGAGACACTTAATGAGCAATTCATAAAGGTCTTTCAATCTTGTGAATGTGACTTCATGGAGAGATTGAGAGCAGTAGATGATGGGAAGGAGAGACTGACTGTAAGTGAATAAGAGGTGTATGGAGAGTTGAGAAACACGCATATACCTCTGTAAGAAAAGAGTATATGTGGAACTACAAGGAGGGGGGATGATTATAGTGCTCAGGAGACAGCTTGCAGGTGTAGCATGGAATGAGGAGTTAGTTAGAAAAGAGATCAATGTAGCTTGGGCGATTTTCAAAAACTATCTAGTAGGTGCAATGTCAGAATGTATTCCAAGGGTGAGAAGGTTAAATAAGGTAGGTGTGAAATGGATGAATAAAGAGATTAAGCATGTGATACAGAGAAAAAGGGCATTATGGTGGCAGTATAAGAGAAGTGGAAATAACAAATTCCATGCAGACTACAGAGACCAGGCAAGGTGGGTGACTTGGTTGGTGAGGGTAGCTAAAGAGATGTATGAGCAGCAGTTAGCTAATGAAGCCAAAAAGAATCCTAAAGAGTTCTTTCGATATGTAGCCAGCAAAAGAAAGAATGATTATTGATTGGAGAAAATGGTATAAAGACAGCTGTTGCAGAAGGTGTAGTGGAGATACTTAATGAGCAGTTCATAAAGGTCTTTCAATCATGCGAATGTGACTTCATGGATAGATTGAGAGCAGTTGGTGATGGGGAAGAGAGCCTGATTGTAAGTGAGCAAGAGGTGTATGGGGAGTTGAGAAAACTAGATGTAAATAAGGCTGTGGGACTTGATAATATATCACCACATATTCTGAAGGAATGTGCCAGAGTTTACACCTGTCTTGACATATCTTTTTAATACGAGTCTTGCACTCAGTCAAGTCCCAAAGGAGTGGAAGGAGGGCAAGATTTTGCCACTTCATAAAGGAGGTGATCGAACTCAAGCATCAAACTATAGTCCTATCTGTGTGTCAGGTGTTGTGGTTAAGTTGTTGGAGAAGCTTGTGAGAACTAGGATCCAGAGTTGGGTTGACAACAACGGTATTATCTTTGATGGACAGCATGGATTTGATAAATGGAGGTCATGTTTTAATAATCTTCTTACTTATTACAATAAAGTGACTGCTTCCTTGGATAGGGGAGAAGGATACACAGTAATATACTTGGATTTTACAAATGCTTTTGATAGAGTACCTCATGATAAATTGATAGTCAAACTAGAGCAGATGGGGTTGGATATTAGATTAGTGCATTGGATTGGAGACTGGCTATCTGATAGGTATCAACAAGTTGTGTATGGGGAAGCAATATCCAGGAAAAGGAAAGTCACTAGTGGAGTGCCTCAGGGGTCTGTTTTGGGGCCATTACTGTTTAACTGTATATTAACGATATAGGTGAAGATTTGGATGGAGATATTCAGTTGTTTGCAGATGATGCAAAGTTGGGACGAACCATGAAGGGTAGTAAAGATGTTGTGGCCTTACAAGAAGACTTGAATAAATTGAGTGATTGGACACGGAAATGGCGATGTGAGCTCAATGTTGCAGAATGTATGGTTTCGAAATTTGGAAAACAAAGATGGGATGAAGAATTTATGCTTGGTGAGGATATATTGTTGGAGGTGTAAGAAATAAGAGATCTGGGGGGGGGGTAATAGTTGATAAGGATCTGAAATTTAGGGGACACACAGCCAAAATTGTGAAGACAACACAAAGGCTTCTTGAATAATGATGTGGAGGACACTGACATGTAGAAGTAGGGGAAGATTCTTTTTCCATTGTATAAGGCTTTGATTTTGTGCCCAGATTTGGTCACCTGGTTTTCAGAAGGATGAAGAGATGTTGGAAAGGGTCCAAAGGTGATTGACTAAGGTAGTTTCTGACCTCTGGAGTGTCGAGTATGAAGAAAGATTGAGAAGATGTAATTTGCAGAGTCTGGTGGACAGGAGGAAAAGGGGGAGATATGATAGAGACCTACAAGTTGTTAAGGGGTTGTTATAGGATCCATGCTGGAGAAATTTTACAGAGAATAGTGGGAGATCGGGGGAGGGGGGGGGAAGCAGAGGTCATTCCTGGAAACTGTATAAAGAGAGTGTGAGTATGTGAATGAAGGCAGGTTTTTTTCGTCCAGAGTTGTTAATGATTGGAATGCCTTGCCTGAGAGTGTGGTGTCTGCAAGGAGTTTGAATGTGTTCAAGGCACAGTATGATGAGCTGTGTATGTGTGATAAAAGGACCTCCCAGTTGAGTCTTTGACTCCATGAGGTCTTTGGGTAATAATAATAATAATAATAATAACTTATTATCAAAATTAAGAGAAGCATTAAAGCCAGCAATAGTCATCAAAAAAGCAGACTAAGAATGTATATTATTTGATCAAAATCAACATTATTATTATACAGTGAAGCATGGACACTGAGAGAAAGGGATAAGAGAAGGATCATTGTAGCAGAATTGAAATATATTCATATGAAAAAAAAAAAACAAAAACAGCAGGCTATACAACACTAGATAAAAAGAAAATTGAAAACATACTGAAAGAACTAAACCAAACACCTATAATGGAAATAATTGAAAAATACAGAGCCAAAATTATAGGGCATCTAGAATGAATGGCATATGATAGAATACCTAGGAAGATGATGAAATACAGACCAAAGCTTTAAAGAAACAGATGCAGACTGACGAAATGCTGGAATGAGACCAAAACTGTCCAATCTGGCTTAGATTCATGAAAGGAGGAGGAGGAAGAAGAAGAAGAAGATATATTTCATCTACCATGGCCAGATGGATAGTTAAAATGGTGCAAAACATTTTCATTCAGTTAACATGGATATGCTATTATTTCATTGTGAAAAAACTTTGGACATTTTTATAGTTATTTATGAATTGATTAAATTATATTAAACAATAACGTTTAAAATTACTCACTGTGGTTTAATGATAAATTTTCAGTTACATTTAAAATCTTTGCTTACCAATACTAACTTGACCAATACTAATTAATTACTAACTTGACCCAATACTTATTTTCATTTTAGGACACTGGCAAATTACTTAATGTGGAGATTCCTATATCAGTACATGTATCATATGAATCATTCCTTTCGCCGCCTCTTCAGTGATTTTACTTCAAAAGCTTTTGGAGGAGTCCAGTCATCAGAATGCAGCAATCAGTGGCTAGAATGTGCAAATTTGGTCAGGGGAAACATAAAGTTAGTTGCAATGGTTATGTATGTTCAACATGAAATACCAAAGAATATGGAAAAGGAAGCAAGTATCACAATATTTGCCAAATATAGTTAGAAATGTAATTTGGCAGTTGCATAATTGTTTAGAAATGTTAAATGGTCTATACATAATTATCATATTTGTATATATTTATTTATTTTTATTTAGATCTTAGTGATGTATCAGAATATTAGAGCAGCATTTGAAAACAGGCTTCAGAAAAGTCTCTGGAACAGCAAATTTGTAAAAGAGCAATGCTTAAAGAAAGTTAGTTTGCATAACTCTTTTTTTATGCACTATATTCAGTAATTCTATTTTTGTAACATAAAAATATCTTTAACTTTCCTGTTTACTTATATTGAAATTACTGATATTTTCATAATTTAATACATGTATATTTGAATTTGTACAAACAAAATCTGTCAAACATGTAGAAAATCAGACTCCAAAAACTTACTTGATCAAGAATAGATTTACTTCTGCAATGTGCAAATGTTGATTGCTGCGAATGGGAGATTTGCCAAGAGGCAAAAGGCATTTGATAGTGGCCAACACATGACAAGTGGGTGTATGAGGCTGGAGAATATGGATAGGTAATAGTCAGATTGTCACTGTGAATGATACCAGCAAGTTGTGTTTGGTAAGCGGGGAGAGTTCCTCAGATAAGGAAAGTCATCAGACTTCTTTTGTTAGTTCTCTACTTTAATGTATTTATGAATAATATATCATGAGGATTGATGGAAGAGTGGCTCTGTGAATGATACAACAGGATGTGCACAGGGAAGGGGGGGGTGAAGAGTGTCCCAAAAAAGAAACCAGTGGTGTGCTACACGATTCTGTTCTTGGACCTTAATTGTTTAACTTATTTATTAGAGATATTTCATATGGACTGAGAGAGAATCTTCACTCATTTGCTGATTACACAAAGTTGAGAGAGTTATAAAAAATGATGTTTATATTAACTCCCTTCAAGAAGGTTTAAAATGAATTTTTGCTTGGACAAATGAGCAGGGCTGTAGTTTTACCAAGCATAAGGTGTTGCACATTGGAGTGCATAAGTATAAGCCTGTTTACTGTATTGCACTAGTGGAACTATGCTTTAGGAGATAGATGAGATTTAGGGATCTAGAGCAGCTGATAATCTACTGAAGGAGCACACTGACAAGTAGAGATAAGGATATAATTACACCACTTTATAAAGCACTAGTCAAACCACAGATGGACTAATATGTGCAAATTTGGTTACTTAGTTTTGTGATTTCAAAAGTCTGAGAAGGTCTAGAGATGAGTGATGACTGAGGTAATATCATAACTCTGGAAATAGAATTATGGGAAAAAGTTGATGAAATGCCAAGTACAGAATTTAGTGGATAGGCAGAAAAGAGGAAAGATGATAGAGATGTTTAAGTTGGTGAGGGAATTTCACATATATAATATACAGAAGGGATTGAAAATATAGTGGAGGATGAGAGGCGAGGAATGAAAAATCATCCCTGGAAGTAGCATAAAAGTGTGTAATAAAAAGGAAGCCAGGGTCTTTTACATGGAGAGAGAGAGAGAGAGAGAGAGAGAGAGAGAGTGTGTGTGTGTGTGTGTGTGTGTGTGTGTGTGTGTGTGTGTGTGTGTGTGTGTGTGTGTGTGTGAAATTATTATTATTATTTTGTAACACCTCTGAGGAGTCCAGAGACTCAATGAGGGGAGCACCTACTCAACAGCTCTTCGTCTCCACCACTTAATCCATCAACTACACTGAACCACTACCATCATCGTCTACACCAACGGCATCTACTGCTCACTGCCACTAGTACTTTTGTCTGTAAATTGCATGTGTTCTGAAGGTCAATTTGTTTGTATGCGGGATGAAAAACCTGAGTTTCAGGATAAAAAACCCTGCTATTTCCATATGAGATCAGCTATCTCACCTTCAATAGAAAAAAACCCATATAAAGATTTTCTTCATCACAATGAGAATTGAACTTAGGTCTTTTCCAATTTAAGCGCGAGATGTACTGTCATTCTTCCAATTGCACTATAGAGGCGCTTTTATTATAAATGTTATTATTATTATTATTATTATTAACATCAGGGCTCCGTGGAGTCAGAGCTTCATTGGGGGAGGCACACACAAAGCTCAAACTATGTCTTAAACTCATACACTGTGTTTGCATTCAAAACACATTTAGGCAATGCATTCCACTCACCAACCACTCGCTATACAAAGAACCTGCTCCTCACTACCTTGCTCACATCTTCCTTATACAGTTTACAGGGATAGCCACATTTATTTATGTGGCTTTGACTCACAAAAGGCTTTGATGTTGTGAACGATAAAATCATGAATGAGTATAAAGTGCAATATGGTAGATATAAATAGCTTGAAATTTAAATTAAATTAAATGGGATATAATTAGAATAAGTGAACTTAGATGAAAAGGAAATATTATCCAAGATCTAAACAATGGGAATATACTGATAACAAATGGAAAACAAGATGAAAGCCAACATGGTATTGGTTTTTTTGATTAACAATAAACTAAAAAATAAGTTAGATATCTGCCAAATCACAACAACACTAAATAAAAGATATACCTTAAGGATAGTGCAAGTTTATCTACCTACAGGTAGCTGAATGGATGAAGTAGAACTTGTATATAACTAAATACATCATCTTCTATTATTTTAATATCAGTTACCATTCATTTAATGGAAACATGCATGGTAGACATTATTTTTTAAATAATGGCTATACACACATAAAGGAAACTAGAATTTATTAAATACTCTTATATATTTTGCTCAATGTAACATTATTTATTATTATTACTAAACAAGACCTCATGGAGTCAAAGACTCATCTAGGAGGTCCTTTTATCTCACACACATCTCATCATACCGTGTCTTAAACACATTCAAACTCCTTGCAGACACCACACTCTCAGGCAAGGCATTCCAATCACTCACAACTCTGCACGAAAAAAATCTGCCTCTCACTCCCCTACTCACACCCTCTTTATACAGTTTCCAGGGATGACCTCTGGTTCTCCCCTGATCTCCCACTATTCTCTGTAGAACTTCTCCACCATTGATCTTATAACAACCCCTTACCAACTTGTAGGTCTCTATCATATCTCCCCTCTTCCTTCTCTCCACTAGACTCTGCAAATTACATCTTTTCAATCTTTCCTCATACTCAACATTCCAGAGGTCAGAAACTACCTTAGTCAGTCGCCTTTGGACCCTTTCCAACATCTCTTCATCCTTCTGAAAACCAGGTGACCAAATCTGGGCACAATAGTCCATGTGTGGCCTAATCAAAGCCTTATACAATGGAATAAGAATCTCCCTACTTCTACACGTCGGTGTCCTCCACATCATTCCCAGAAATCTTTGTGTTGTCTTCACAATTTTGGCAATGTGTCCCCTAAATTTTAGATCCTTATCCACTATCACCCCCAGATCTCTTATTTCCTCTACTTCTAACAATATATTCTCACCAAGCATAAATTCTGCATCCCATCTTTGTTTTCCAAATTTTAAAACCTTACATTTTGCAACATTGAACTCACATCCCCATTTGCTTGTGAAATCACTCAATTTATTCACGTCTTCTTGCAAGGCCACAACATCTTCACTACACTTCATGGTTCGTCCCAACTTTGCATCATCTGCAAACAACTGAATATATCCATCCAAATCTTCGCCAATATCATTAATATACAAATTAAATAGTAATGGCCCTAAAACAGACCTCTGAGGCACTCCACTAGTGACTTTCCTTTTCCTGGATATTGCACCCCCCATACACAACTTGTTGATACCTATCAGATAGCCAGTCTCCAATCCAAAGCACTAATCTAATATCCAACCCTATCTGCTGTAATTTGACTATCAACTTATCATGAGGTACTCTATCAAAAGCTTTTGCGAAATCAAAGTATATTACTGTGTATCCTTCTCCTCTGTCCAAGGAAGCAGTCACTTTATTGTAATAAGTAAGTAGATTACTAAAACATGACCTCCCTTTAGTAAATTCATGCTGTCCATCAAAGATTATACCATTGTTGTCAACCCAACTCTGGATCCTAGTTCTCACAAGCTTCTCCAACAACTTAACCACAACACCTGACACACAGATTGGACTATAGTTTGATGCTTGAGTTCGATCTCCTCCTTTATGAAGTGGCACAATCTTGCCCTCCTTCCACTCCTTTGAGACTTGACCAAGTGCAAGACTCGTATTAAAAAAATATGTCAAGGCAGGTGTCAACTCTCTGGCACATTCCTTCAGAATACGCAGTGATATATTATCAAGTCCCACAGACTTATTTACATCCAGTTTACTCAACTCCCCAAACACCTCTTGCTCACTTACAGTCAGTCTCTCCTCGCCATCATCAACTGCCCTTAATCTCTCCATGAAGTCACATTCACAAGATTGAAAGATCTTTATGAATTGCTCATTAAGTATCTCCACCACACATTCTGCAACAGCTGTCTTTATACCATTTCCTCCAATCAATGTCATCCTTCCATAATCATTCTTTCTTTTGCTGGCTACATATCGAAAGAACTCCCTAGGATTCTTTTTGGCTTCATTAGCTAACTGCTGTTCATACCTCTCTTTAGCTACTCTCACCAACCAAGTCACCCTCCTTGCCTGGTCTTTGTAGACCTCATGAAATTGGTTACTTCCACTTCTCTTATGCTGCCTGCACAATGCCCTTTTTCTCTGTATTGCATGCTTAATCTCTTTATGCATCCATCTCACAACTACCTTATTTAACCTTCTCACCCATGGTATACATTTAGACATTGCATCTACTAAGTAGTTTCTGAAAATCCCCCAAGCTGCATTGATCTCTTTTCCAGCTAACTCCTCATTCCTTGCTACAGCTGCAAGCTGTCTCCTGAGCTCTTCATAATCACCCCCCCTGTAGTTCCACATACACCCTTTTTTCACAGGGGTCCTTGCACTGCTGGCAACCACCCAGGTAATCACCTCATGGTCACTTTCACCAACTGGTGGATGATTTAACACCTCATTGATAATTACATCCTCTGATGAGTTGACCAAATCCAAGACCCTTAATCCTCGTGTGCCCTCTGTTACATACTGTCTGAGGTAGTTATCCCTCAAAAACTCAAGAAACTCATTTTCTTTACTTCCAGTTGCTATCTCTTCATTCCAGTCTATATTGCCATAATTAAAATCACCCATAATGATCAACCTTTTCTTATTTGCTTGGCTTATTTGACTATACATTTCACTATCACCACCATCCACATTACCAGGTCTATAACAACATCCCACCAAGTATTTGATTCTATTCACCTCTATCTCATACCATACTGCCTCAAAACCACTGGCCCTATTTCCCTCTTGCATCACTACCTTGTATGGACATAACTCTTTCTCTATCATCAACAGCACTCCCCCTCCCTTTTTACCCCTTCTATCCTCCCGAAACACATCATACCTTTCCATCTCTATTCCTGTCAGGATGTCGTCCTCACCTAACCATGTCTCACTTATTCCGACAATCTCTGGGTGCACAGACGCAATTAGTGCAACCATTTCATCCACCTTGTTTCTTATACTTCTAGCATTGGTATACAAACACAACAACTCATTCTGGATCTACAGCTAGTTCCACTGATACCACTCACTCGATGTGATCTCTCCATGCTGGACTGGGGCCGTTTCCCTTTCTGCTTCTTCATTTTAGAACCCTTTGCAATTCCATCTGTTTCCTCTTGATCCCTGATCATCCCATTACTTTCCTGCCTACACATGCTCTCACCTCCTCTTGGAGCATCCACCTTTCTCACGCTGTGTACCCCTGTCCACCCTGAGCCTCCCCGTTTCCCTGCTCCTCTTGCACACCCATTCTCTCATTT
Source organism: Typopeltis vanoorti (assembly GCF_054136105.1). NCBI lineage: Eukaryota > Metazoa > Arthropoda > Arachnida > Uropygi > Thelyphonidae > Typopeltis > Typopeltis vanoorti. The sequence continues at coordinate 116,031,970 of NC_143552.1, forward strand.
TCTATACTCATACCACTCCCTTCCCCATTCATTTCCACTTCTTCAGTCTCTCCTGTCTTACTCTCCTGCTCTTCCACATCACTCCCTCTCGATCTGATTCATTCTCTGTATTCACTTCTCTACTTTCCAGCAGCAGTCTCTCCAAGCGACTCACACCATAACCACTCAAATGCAGTCCATCGCTCCCATACAGCTCACTTCGTCCCTCAAACTCATTCCACACATTAACAAACTGTACTCCCATCTCCTCACACACAACTCACAACATGAGTATCATTCAGGGAAAAAATTGGTCAGAAGAATGAGTCATACAGCATGTGTATACTTACACATTTTTGGTTGCAGCTGATTGAGCAGGAAGAAACATTAATTCAGTTCCATGGAAACAAGTATAGCTATGCAATTAAAAAATATATATTATTATTATTATTACCACCCCAAGACCTCCTGGAGTCAAAGACTCATCTGGGAGGTCCTTTTATCACACACACACACAGCTCATCATACCGTGTTTTAAACACAGCCAAACTCTTTGCAGACACCACATTCTCAGGCAAGGCATTCTAATCATTCACAACTCTGAACGAAAAAAACCTACCTCTCACTCCCCCTACTCACACCCTCTTTATGCAGTTTCCAGGGATGACTTTTGGTTCTCCCCCAATCTCCCACTATTTTCTGTAGAACTTCTCCAGCATTGATCCTATAACAACCCCTTACCAACTTGTAGGTCCCTATCATATCTCCCCTCTTCCTCCTGTCCACCAGACTCTGAGAATTACATCTTCTCAATCTTTCCTCATACTCGACATTCCAGAGGTCAGAAACTACCTTAGTCAGTCTCCTTTGGACCCTTTCCAACATCTCTTCATCCTTCTGAAAACCCGGTGACCAAATCTGGGCACAATAATCCATGTGTGGCCTAATCAAAGCCTTATACAATGGAACAAGAATCTCCCTACTTCTACACGTCAGTGTCCTCCGCATCATTCCCAGAAGCCTTTGTGTTGTCTTCACAATTTTGGCGATGTGTCCGCTAAATTTTAGATCCTTATCAACTATTACCCCCAGATCTCCTATTTCCTCTACCTCCAACAATATATTCTCACCAAGCATAAATTCTGCATCTCATCTTTGTTTTCCAAATTTTAAAACCTTACATTTTGCAACATTGAACTCACATCCCCATTTCCGTGCCCAATCACTCAATCTATTCAAGTCTTCTTGTAAGGCCACAACATCTTCGCTACACTTCATGGTTCATCCCAACTTTGCATCATCTGCAAACAATTGAATATCTCCATCCAAATCTTCACCTATATCATTAATATATCAGTTAAACAGTAATGGACCTAAAACAGACCCTGAGGCACTCCACTAGTGACTTTCCTTTTCCTGGATTGGTTCCCCCCCCCCCATACAGAATTTGTTGATACCTATCAGATAACCGGTCTCCAATCTAATATCCAACCCCATCTGCTCGAGTTTGACTGTCAACCTATCATGAGGTACTCTATGCATTGTTTATATATATATATATATATATATATATAAACAATTAATGGCAATTACTTCCCAAAACTTAGAGATATGCATGCAGCCTATTCAATTAAGAATAGGGTGGTGGTGTAGGGCTTCACATGCATCACATGATTCAAGAAATAGATGAGCAGAGTTAAACTTATTGTAGTGCAGCATCTTTGTTTGATTCCAGCAAACTCTGTGTCTAGCATGAGAAGCAAGTCCTTAACCTTCTGATTCCAGAAATCTTATATAATCTTGATATTCTTGAATTCTGATCTCATCAGAATGGCAAGTATATCCAAAGATACAAAAACCAGGTAAGGAAGAAGTGATAATTATCCTTAATAGGTGTTAGGAAAGAAAATAACTTCTGGGCTGGTTTGAAGGTGGTGTACAGATTATATTTGTGGAGAATCCTTGCTTTTTGTTTAGAAATCTCTTTAAGGTAGGGAATGCAGAGCCATGTATTTTTGAAAATTATGGAGACAACTACCGTGTTTGAATAAAAACTTTAGTTTAATATAACTAAAATCTACATTGGCGTTTCGACCTTTATGTCAAGGTCATCTTCTGGAGCATACAACTATACACAGAAAACAAGCTACACTACAATCAAACTGGTCTGTTAAAGATACTGACCAACCACTACAACAATTGTTGGCTTGACCTCTGGTGAAAAAAAAAAAAAATTATACATCAACGCTAGAGTCTTATCTGTTGTGTTATCTACCTTATTAGTGTTATCTGTTGGTTGTAGAAATACATTGGGCGCAACAACAAGTATCTATCTATATATATATATATATATATATATATATTAACATCATGATTATACCTGTACATTCCAGCCAGTTGGTATGGAATGGTTGCTAATACTAGCTGAAAATTGGCCAGAGTTGCAATCGTGGAAGGAATAGACAGTCCCGATTACCCTCAAGGAGTTGGTAGGTCATTTCCCTTCCTACATAAAAAAACACACAACATTTTATAAACAAAATTAAAAACATAACACTTGACAAAGATGACTTATTAGTCAGTTTCGATGTTTCTGTCCTTTTCACTAATGTCCCCATCAATGACACAATTCTCCTACTACAGAACAAATTTCTGCCCGACATTACGGCCCTCTTTGCCCATGTACTACAGTCCGGTTACTTCCTGTAGCAAAACAAATTTTACGTACAGAAAGAAGGTACAGCCATGGGCTCACCACTATCCCTCCCCCCAATCACTAACTTCTACATGGAAATCTTTGAGCAAAGGGCTCTTGATTCCGCCACACTAAGGTCGACAGTCTGGCTTAGATACGTTGACGACGTGTTCGCGATCTGGCTGCACAGGCGACAAACGCTAAACACATTCCTTAGCCACCTGAACAAACAACACGAATGCATACAATTTACCATCGAAATTGAAAATCAAAATCACTCCCGTTCCTAGACACACTAGTCACAAGTCTTCCTTCAGGCAGTCTATCCTTCACGGTCTACCAAAAACCGACACACACACAGCCCAATACATACATGCTAATTCATACCACCACCCATCACAAAAATATGGAGTCATTAACACCCTTAAAAACAGAGCTACAAAAATTTGCTCTAACCAGCAAGCCCTGAAAGAAGAACTAAAAATCATCAGCGACACATTCATAAATAATGGCTATAACAAAAATACTATTAATAAAATACTCCATAAAACAACAACAAAAACGAGTCTAGATTGCAGTAAAACCATAGCCATCCCATTAAAGGGTTTTCAGAAAAAATCAACAGAATCCTACAACATTATAACCTCAAGGCCACCTTTAAACCACCCACTAAACTTAAAACCATATTCAACTCCTCTAAGGATCCTCTCCTCCCATTAGCACATCCTGGAGTCTATTGCATCCGCTGCACCTGTAACTTACCGTACATTGGTGAAACAGTACAGACAATCCCTATATGCAAGAAAGAACACATTAGACACATTAAATATAACCATTATGGTGAAACAGGCCTCTCAGATCACGCGCTCAACACCTTACACCAAATCAACTGGAAAAACACCCGCTCTTTCCACCACACAAAAACCTGGTATGAAAGGAAATTTAAGGAAGCCTGCGAAATCCTGATAAACCACCCAAATATCAACAACAAAGATGGCATGAAAATTCCAAGGATCTGGATGGCACACATTCAGCCTACCTAATATATAAGATCCAGCATAAGTCAGGACTCTAGCCAATCTTCAGCTAGTATTAGAAACTATTCCATACCAAATGGCTGGAATGTACAGGTATAATCATGATGTTAATATATATATATATATATATAGATAGATAGATAGATAGATACTTGTTGTTGCACCCAATATATTTCTACAATCAACAGATAATAGGACTATAGGACTCTAGCGTTGATGTATAATTTTTTTTTTTTTCCACCAGAGGTCAGGCCGATGATTGTTGTAGCAGTTGGTCAGTATCTTTAACAAACCAGTTTGATTGTAGTGTAGCTTGTTTTCTGTGTATAGTTGTATGCTCCAGAAGATGACCTTGACATAAAGGTCGAAACGTCGAATGTAGATTTTAGTTATATTAAACTAAAGTTTTTATGCAAACACGGTAGTTGTCTCCATAATTTTCAAAAATGCATTCAGATCACCATGTAAGCTTAAAAGAAAGGAATGCGGATCCTTTTAACATTGGATTGCAGTCTGGCCAAAGGATGATAATTATCAATTATTTTCTGTACTGTGGTTTTATTATATCTATTAACTGATAGAGTTAGTTTTATTTTATTTAATTCTTATAACAGAAGAGAGTCAGAAAAACTGAGTGCTCAGTGCAGAATGATGGCAGAATAAACAATATTAATTTTCTCTCAAGCAAAAGAAACAAGCAGGATTCAGAACAACCTTCTCAACTTTACCATTTTTTTTTTTTTGTCTTTCATAGATGAGTTAAGTAGACAAATGATGATAATGAATGATATGATTGCAAGAATGTGCAAAAAAAAGGTCTGGAATTTGTTGATGTCTGGAGTGTGTTTGAAGGCAAAAGGCAGTTGTATGCAAGAAATGGGTTTCATCTGAACATAAAAGTCATAAGCGATTGAAGAAGTTACTGTTTTCTGAACAAGTTGAAGTAATTGGGCAGGGAAACTAAAATTAAAAATGTTGAGTGTAAGAGGGAGAAACTTAAGCAGTGATTGTATATTTGTTGATCCTTATTCACGGAATAAATTGCAGAATAGAGTGGATAAAAATCGGCATGGGACTACTGAAATTAGTGACATGTAAATCAGTTCTAAAGCTGGTAAAGAACTAAAGGGAATCTGCAATTTTTGTATACTAATGCAAGAAGCATTCGAAATAAGAGGGAAGAATTTTTGGTATTAGTCAGTGCAATCTTACCAAAAGTTGTAGGCATTAGTGAAACTTGGCTGTCAGCAGAAGATGTGGTCACTGGAATTGAATGTGATGGGTACAGTATTTTCAGGGAGGATAGAGAAACAGAGGGAGGAGTACTGTTGATGATTGCTGATGAGTTGCAGCCAAAGAAAGTAGTATATCAAGATGATAGACATGTGAATGATAATTTATTTGACGGTCTGGTGTGAAATAGTGACCAATGCAACCAAATATACAGTTGGTTGCTGCTATAGGCCAGGAGGTACAGGGGGTGATATTGAATTCTTGCATCAGCAAATTAGTGAAATGAGTGCAGGGTTAGTGATTATTATGGGGGATTTTAATTATGTGATATCAATTGGAAGGAGGAAATATCACGTGGCAAAAAGAAATGGAATTCATACATCTTCTACGAGATAATTACTTGAAACAGCACATAACTGAAGGGACACATGGTGTGAGAGTGTTGGACCTGGTCATTCGTTCAGAGGATACATGCATAAGTAAGGTGTCCTCGTTACCTCCAATTGGTGAAAGCGATCATGTGGTATTGACTTAGGAGGTTGCAAAATTTGTGGATTTCTCTCTTAAGAAGGGGGTATATATGGTAGTACAGTTAGGCAATTATAACAAGCTTTGGAGTGAGCTTGCAGCCGTCCCATGGCAGAACATATTGCATGGGAAAGATGTTAGCAGTGCATGGGATAAAATCAGCAGGTATCTGAGGAAGGCAATATCAGATTGTGTTCCCATGGTCAGGAAGACAAACAAGGTAGGTGTTAGATGGATGAGTAGTAGTAACAAGTAGTAGTATCAAGCTTGATCTGCAAAAAAGAAAATGTTATGGAGAATTTACAATGAGAAATGCTATCAGTACAGCCATAAGCAGTACAAGGCTCAAGCTAGGAAGGTTACCAGCATAGTAAGAAAAGCTAAATCAGATTATGAGAAGACCTTAGCCAAGGAGATCAAGGGTAATCCCAAAGAGTTCTTCCACTATGTGGCAAGTAAAAGGAAGAATGACTTTGGAAGGATAACTTTAGTGGGTGCTGATAGTATTGAGGTGACAAATTCAGATGTAACAGTATAGTTACTGAGTGATCACTTGTCAAAAATCTATCACCCAAGTGAGAATATCTCTGTACCTGTAGCAATAATTAATGTGAGAATTGAAGTTAAGAAATCAGAGGTACTTAGTATATTGCAAAATTTAAATGCAAACACTGCTGTAGGTTTAGATAGAATATCAGCTCGGGTGTTGCATGAATGTACAAAGGAATTGTCAACGCCTCTTACTTGGTTATTTAACTTAAGTTTGAACTCTGGTATGGTCCCTAGGGAGTGGGAGAAAGGCAAAGTAGTTCCTTTGCATAAAGGTGGCTCTAAAACTATGGTAGTTAATTACAGACCAATCACCATCTTGGGAATGGTGGTAAAAGTATTGGAAAAGTTGGTTAAAGACAAAATTCAAGAATGAGTGGATCAGGATATGATACTCTATAGGGGCCAAAATGGTTTTGTTAAAGGTCTATCCTGCTTTAGCAATTTATTAACTTTTTATAATAGAATGACATCTGAATTGGACAAAGGAAATGGCTACACAGTGGTATTTCTGGATTTTGCTAAGGCTTTTGACAGGATACCCCATGGAATACTGTTGCGCAAATTGGAGCAGATGGGATGGATACTAAACTGGTGGTATGGATAGGAGAATGGCTCAGGGAGAGATACCAGAAGGTGGTGTATGGAGGAGCAGAGTCCAGGATGAGGCAAGTGACCAGTGGTATGCCTCAAGGCTCTGTGTTTGGGCCACTGTTGTTTAATTTGTACATAAATGATATAGGAAATGGCTTAAAGGGAGATATTCAGTTGTTTGCTGATGATGCAAAGTTGTGTAGCGCCATAAAAAATCAAGCTGATGTTGAGAATTTTTAAGATGATTTAAATAGCTGGCAAAATGGGCAAAAGATAATGGATGTCAGTTCAATGTGAAAAAGTGTAAAGTTATGCATTTTGGGATTAAAAGATTACCAGCTGTGTACTACATTGATGGAACAGTACTCCAGGAGATTGATGAGGCTAGGAACTTGGGGGTGTTGGTGGATTGGGAGATGAAGTTCAGGGGACACATTGCTAAGGTGTCCAAGATTGCACATAGGATTACTTGGTTATTGAGAAACACACTAACATCCAGAGATAAAGAGGTTATATAAGGATTTGATACTTCCACATTTGGATTACTGTGCTCAGTTCTGGTCACCTGGATTTCTTGGAGATGAAGAAGTTGTGGAGAGGGTTCAGAGGAGAGTGACTAAGTTGGAGTGATTTAAAAAATGCTCCCTACATTGATAGATTGAGAGCTTGTGGATTGCAGAGGTTGGTTGATAGGTGGAGAAGAAGGGATATGATAAAGAAACATTTAAATTATTAAAAGGTTTTTATAAGACTGATGCAGGGGAAATGTTTCAGCTGTGTGATAGTGATGGAAGAACAAGAGGTCATCTCTGGAAATTAAGGAAAAGCGTGGTTAAAAAGTTATGAGAATGAGGTTTTTCACCTCGAGGGTGGTGAATGAGTGGAATGCATCGCCTGACTCAATTGTGAGTTCTTTGTCTGTAAATGAATTCAAGAAGAGATATGATAGATATTGTTTTGATAGTTTGGGTCTCCTATGATGAGTCTACTGACTCCATGTAGATACTCGTAATAGTAATAATAATAATAATAATAATAGATTATGAAAAATCCTTCGACTCATTAATATACCGAAGTAAAGTGCTAGAGGCTTTAAAACATATAGGAATACATGATATTTATATTAATAATATTAACTCATATATATGGGAGAGGTTTGGCAGTAATAAATTTAAATGGAAAAGAAATAGAAATAGAAATGAAAAGAGGAGTTATACAGGGAGACTCAATCGCACCAAAATTCTTTGCTACAGCCCCTTGAATGTGCTATGAGAAACTGAACTGGGAGGAAGGAGGATTGAATATTGATGGAGAATTCTTAAGTATAGTTTAATCCTTTATCCAAGTGTGAGCAAACAAAGTTTGCACCTGAAAACATCTTGGTTAGACTATAAATTTATTATAGTCTAACCAAGTGAAAAATTAACTTTCAGAATTCTTAAGTAATGTATGATTTGCTGATGATATCATACTAATAGCAACATAACCAAAAGAATTTGAACATATAATTATTGAATTACAGGAAGTAAGTTTGGAGATGGCCTTGCAAATGAGGACAAATAAAAAATAACGTATTGTGAAAATACTCCAGAATAAAAACAAATTGAAATAAATCAAAGACAGATCTAGGGCAAATCATTACAAACAATCTTAAACTTGATAATGAAATTTCAGCCAAAATGAAAACATGATCATTATAGAGATATATTTAAAGGCAATTTACTAAACTTAAAAAGAAAAAAATCTACAGCCAATGTGGACTCCCAGTAATGTCCTATGATAGTGAAACTTGGAGCTTGATTAAAAAGCTAGAAACAACACAACGAAGAGAGCCATTTTGGGAATAACATGGGTAGATAAAAAGAATAATAATTGCATAAGGAAGAAAACAAAGGTAATAGACATTGCGTCAATAATAAAAGTCAACAAATGGTTCTGGGCAGGGCATGTGATGAGAATGTCTCACAAGAGGTGGATGAAGAGAACACAGAATGGACACCAAGAACTGGTTATCAGAGACCAAGTAGATCAGAGGAAAGATGATGAGATAAAAAGATATTATTGACATTTATAGTAGTGAGAGAGAGATGCACAAGGTCAAAATGGAGGCATTCAACCAGCAGACTGAAGAAAGCACTGGTGATGATAATGGTTATGATAGGCTTACTTGAATGAGATCTCCCATGGTGAGTCTGTTGACTCCATAGAGGCATGTTATAGTTTCACAATAAAAATAGTACCATAAAGCACTTTTTTTTGTAGATGTTTCTGAAATTACTATTTTTGAAGCTATTCATTATTAATACAACACTGGTGTCATGTTATTATGAGAACATTGGGTAAAAATTTCTCTTAAAATTAATATTTTAATTAATAAATTTAGTTTAATCCTTTATCCAAGTGTAAGCAAACAAAGTTTGCGCCTGAAGTATATTTAGGACTGAGGCAACTCGTGGTAAAGGTAGACCAAGCTCTCATCATTCCTCGTCTTAGTATCTCCCATAATGCAAAGCACATCTCCTTGCGGACATGTATAATGCTATGCATTAAGGGAAGGGCTACTACCCAGACCAATTTCAACCTTTATTGAGGTCTCATCAGTGGGAGCCTAAGTATATTAAATCTAAGTATATTACTGTGTATCCTTCTCCTCTGTCCGTGGAAGAAGTCACCCTATTTTAACAAATAAGTAGATTACTAAACATGACCTCCCTTTCGCAAATCCATGCTGTCCATCAAAGATAATATCACTGTTATCAACCCAACTCTGGGTCCTAGTTCTCACAATCTTCTCCAACAACTTAACCACAACACTTGACAAACAGATAGGCCTATAGTTTGATGCTTGAGTTCGATCACCTCCTTTATGAAGTGGCACAATTTTGCCCTCCTTCCACTCCTTAGGAACTTGACCCAGTGCAAGACTTGTATTAAAAAAATATGTCAACGCCGGCGTCTACTCCTTGGCACATTCCTTCAGAATACGTGGTGATATATTATCAAGTCCCACAGCCTTATTTACATCTAGTTTGCTTAACTCCCCATACACCTCTTGCTCACTTATAGTCAGTCTCTCTCTTCCCCATCATCAACTGCTCTCAGTCTCTCCATGAAGTCACATTCATAAGATTGAAAGACCTTCATGAATTGCTCATTAAGTATCTCCACCACACCTTCTGCAGCAGCTGTCTTTATACCATTTTCTCCCATCACAAATCAATCAGTGTCATCCTTCCATAATCATTCTTTCTTTTTCTGGCTATATATTGAAAGACCTCCTTAGGATTCTTTTTGACTTCATTAGCTAACTGCTGTTCATACCTCTCTTTAGTTACCTTCACCAACCAAGTCACCTGCCTTGCCTCGTCTTTGTAGTCCTCATGGAATTGGTTATTTCCACTTCCCTTATGCTGTCTCCATTTCTCTGAATCGCATATGCCCTTTTGCCCGAATGCCCTTTTTCTCTGAATCGCATGCTTAATCTCTTTATTCATCCATTTTACACATACGTTATTTAAACTTCTCACCCTTGGAATACATTTAGACATTGCATCTACTAGATAGTTTTTGAAAATCCCCCAAGCTGAATTGATCTCTTTTCCAGCTAACTCCTCATTCCATGTTACACCTGCAAGTGGTCTCCTGAGCTCATCATAATCACCCCCCCCCCCCACACACACATATACATGTAGTTCCACATATACCCTTTTCTTACAGAGGTCCTCACACTGCTGGTAACCATCCAGGTAATCACCTCATGGTCACTATCACCAATTCGTGGGTGATTTGACACTTCATTTATAATTACATCCTCTGATGAGATGACCAAATCCAAGATCTTAAATTTTCATGTGCTCTCTGTTACATACTGTCTGAGTAGTTATCTCTCAAAAACTCAAGAAACTCATTTTCTTTACTTCCGGTTGCTATCTCATCATTCCAGTCTATATTGCCATAAATAAAATTGCCCATAATGATCACTCTTTTCTTATTTCCTTGGCTAATTTGTTTATACATTTCATAGTCACTACCATCCACACTACCTAGTCTATAACAATATAACAACATCCATGCAAGAATTTCATTCCATTCACCATCTCACACCATACTACCTCAAAACCACTGGACTATTTCCCTCTTGCATATCTACTTCGTATGGACATAACTGTTTCTCTATCATCAATAGCACTCCCCCCTTCCCTTTTTACTCTTTCTATCTCCATGAAACACATCATACCCTTCCATCTCTATTCCTGTCAGGATGCCGTCCTCATCTAACCATGTCTCGCTTATTCCAAAATTTTTTGGTGAATAGACTCAATTAGTGCAACCATTTCATCTGCCTTGTTTCTTACACTTCTAGCATTTGTATACAAACACAACAGCTCATTCCTGGATCTACATCTAGTTCCACTGATACCACTCATGTGATCTCTTCATGCTTGACTGGGGCCGTTTCCCTTTCTGCTTATTCATTTTAGAATCCTCTTCAATTCCAACTGTTTCCTCTTGATCCCAGGTCATCCTATTCCTTTCCTGTCTACCCATGCTCTCACATCTTCTTGGAGCATCCCACTTTCTCACGCTGTGTACCCGTGTCCACCCTGAGCCTCCCCATTTTCCTGTTCATCTTGCACTCCCATTCTCTCATTTTCCATACTCATGCCACTCACTTCTTCATTCATAACCACCTCTTCAATCTCTGTCGTACTCTCCTGCTCTTCCACATCACTTCCCACTTGGTCTGATTCATTCTCTGTACTGTTACGTCTCTGTATTTTCGTTTCCTTATTAGAGTACATATTTAAGTATGATCCAAATTGATCCAGTCTTCTCTATATTCTTCTACCTAAATTTTATATCTTTCTCCTTAATATATAACTCGGGTTGACTCCTAGGGATATTTCCTCTTCAGAAACTGGCAAATTTATATTTTAACTGCGCCAGCCAGCTTCCTATAAGAAGAATATAATTCAGGCTCAGGGAAATATTCCTAGGTTTTAGGCATATACGTTAATCTAAATTCACACACGAGTATATAGATCTCGGTTCCCTGCAGTCGTGACCTTAGAGCTAATCTCTATTATATAATTTTCTAAACTCTTTCCCACTATTTGGTTCGAATTTTATAAGTGGTAGGTTGACACCTCAAATTCAGGCAAGACTCAGATTCAAATAACAAAACATGTTTATTAATACTAAAAGACAGGTACATTAAATCTTGTATCAAGTTATGAAAACTTCTGAATTTCTAGCTAAGTTGATGTCTTATGCTTATCTATACAAACTGTTCAATACTAATCTGACTTTCTCACATAAACTGACATGCAAAATCATGTAATACAATGGATAATTTAAACAATGTTACACTCAAGTCAAGTTCCTTCATTCACATTTACTTTAAATAGATATTTCTCAAATCATTTCTCTTTTAGTTAAGTTTACTCAATTAACAAAGGCTTTTACTATTTCAATCATATACACATTAGAGATTTACGATATACAATTCTTTGTCCAATAGAAATATTAAAACCTTCATTAATTACTCTGTCCTATCAAAGTTCTCTAAAATGTCCTCAGTCTTGCTTTATCAAGACACAAATTCTACCTTCAAACAATCTCAAGATATAAAACAAAAGAATCTTTACTTTACCAAGTCCCTCCAAAGGTCTATTAGCTGCCACGTGTTGCTCAGGTCATCCTTCATCTTGTGACTGAGTTGTTCCATTCTCTGCTACCAGACACAAATCAAGAAATGGCTGTTGCTATGAGCTATCTCCGCTCGCTTGGGTGGGTCGTTCAGCGTTTGGCACCATTCTGCATGCGCTGTTGATTCTCATATGGATCTCCACGTATTACCTCTCAGCGCAGGTCAAATACAGCCGGCTGTCGTCGACATAGCACCCTCGGCTTGTCCTATCTCCGATCACTTGTCAATAGTCCTCGATCTCCAAAATCCCTGAAGAAAATAGGAAAAAAAAGCCTTGAGCTTGGTGCGTATTGCCTTAAATACTTTTTCTCAGTGCCATCTTTTCTGTATTGTTTTATGCTCGATTCATAGCTTACATCGCCCTTAGGTTGTCCCCTTCCTTTCCCTCCTTGCTATTAGGTGTTGTTTTCGAGTAAAAGCGCTTACGTCAGCCTTCCCCGTAAGCTACAGCCTTTGGCTTTACGACAGGTACTTGCAACTTAGACGTGACTGTTGATCCTATTAGTCATTTCTTACCTAGCGACTTACGATTTTATGATAGTTTGATAATACATAAATTAAGCCATTATTCCTTTACATGAAATGCTAATCTGACATTATTCTTGATCTTTAGCTTTCTGTTTTACAATAAATAAATTCCAATATATTACTCATACTGATACATACTTTCATATACAACAATTTAGGTGTTTCTCACCTTCCGCTGGTAAGCAGGTATTATGCAAATTTCTTTGTAATTTTGTAAAGCTTACATGTTAGATCCTGAATGAATAACTTGTCAAGAAGTTCTCCATTCAGTATCTAACAGTACTCACTTCTCTACCTTCCAGCAGTAGTCGCTCCAAGCGACTCACACCATAACCACTCAAATGCAGTCCATAGCTCCCAAACAGTTAACTTTGACCTTCAAACTCATTCCATACATTAACAAACTGTACTCCCCTCTACTCATACATTTCAGCCAACATATCATTCATAATCCTTGCTCTCCCCTCATCTCACCACAGTAATACCTAGACAACATGCTTACTATCCTTCCTGTCACACTATTCTCTTTTATCTGTCTAAGCAGCCTCCTGATATCCATTCTGATGTGCTCTGTGTCCTCTGTCAAGTCATTCATTTTGCTGCCTGGAAAACATACATTGTGCTCCATAATAAATTTAGTTTAATCCTTTATCCAAGTGTGAGCAAACAAAGTTTCGCCTGAAAGTATCTTCAGGTGCAAACCTGAAGATACTTTCAGATGCAAGTATCTTCAGTATCTTCAGTTTGCACTTGAAAGTATCTTCAGGTGCAAACCTGAAGATACTTTCAGGCGCAAACTTTGTTTGCTCACACTTGGATAAAGGATTAAACTAAATTTATTATAGTCTAACCAAGTGAAAAATAAACTTGCATCATACCTTGTGCTCCCTAAGATTCTTTTTGCCTTCATTAGCTAATTGCTGCTCATACTTCACTTTTGCTACCCTTACCAACCAATTCACCCTCCTTACCTGTTCTTTGTAATCCTCATGAAATTATTTATTACCACTCCTCTTATGCTGCCTCCATAATGTTTTTTTCCCCTCTGTATCACATTCTTAATCTCTTCATTCATCCATTTCACACCTATCTCATTTAACCTTCTGACCCTTGGAAGAGATTTAGACATTGGTTCTACTAGATAGTAGAACCAATGTCTAAATTTGATGAGATACCAATGTCTAAAGTTGAATATCACCCAAGCTGCATTGCTTTCCTTTTTCAGTCAGCTCCTCATTCCAGGCTACATTTGAGTATCTGTCTCCTGAGTTTCTCATAATCATCAGCCTTGTTATTCCATATATACCCTTTTCTCACAGAGGTCCTCACACTGCTGCCAACCACCCAAGTAATCACTTCATGGTCACTCTCATCAACTGAAAGGTGATTTCACACCTCATTTATAATTACATCCTTTGATGAGATGACCAAATCCAAGATCCTCAATCCTCGTGTGCTCTCTGTTACATACTGTCTGAGGTAGTATGTAATCCCTCAAAAACTCAAGAAACTCATTTTCTTTACTTCCAGTTGCTATCTCATCATTCCAGTCTATATTGCCATAATTAAAATCACCCATAATGATCACCCTTTGCTTATTTGCTTGACTAATTTCATAATAAAATTCATGGTCACTACTATTTGCATTAACAGGTCTATAACAACATCCAACTGGTATTTATTCTATTCACCTCTATCTCACACCATACTGCCTCAAAACAACCACTGCTGCTATTTCCCCTCTTGCATCTGTACTTTCTATGGACATAACTCTTTCTCTATCATCAATAGCATCCCCCCCTCCCTTTTTACCCTTTCTATCCTCACAAAACACGTTATAGCCTTCCATTTCTATTCCTATCAGGATGTCATCCTCATCCAACCATGTCTCACTTATTCCAACAATTTTTGGGTAAACAGACTCAATTAATGCAACCATTTTGTTTGCCTTCTATATTACACTTCTAGCATTTGTATACAAACATAAGAGCTCATTCCTGGATCTGTAGCAAGTTTTACTGATACCACTTATTAGATGTGACATCTCCATGCTTATCTCGAGCCATTTCTTTTTCTCCTTATTCATCTTAGAACCTTCTTCACATACCCCTATTTTCCCTTGATCCCAGGTCATCTCCTACCCTTTTTTGTCTAAATACACATTCAATCTTCTTGGAGCATCAACCTTTTTTTATGCTGTGTTCCCCTGTCCACCCTGAGCCTCCACATTTCCCTGTTTCTCTTGCACACTTGTTTCGCATTCTCTATACTCATGCTACCCACTTCTTCCTTCATAACCACCACTTCAATCTCTCCTTTCTCATTCTCCTGTTTTTTCACATTGCTTCTTGCTTGATCAGATTCATTATCTGCACCCATTTCCTCTGCCTTCCAGCAGCAGCACCAGTCTCTCCAAATGACTAACACTAAAACCATTCAAATGCAGTCCATCACTCTTATACAGTTTAATTTGGCCTTCAAACTCAAACGCATTAACAAACTGCACTCCTTTCTCTTCACACATTTCCGCTAACATATCATTCACAATCTTTGCTCTGCTTCATTTTATCAGTGTCATACCTGGGAAACTACTACCTTTCCTATTACACTATCATCTTTTATCTTTCTCAACAACCTCCTGATATCCAATCTTACATATTCCTTGTTCCCAGTCAAGTCATTTGTCCTTATTACCACTACCAACGCTTTTGTTCACTTACTCCTCATATCCAGTGCCTCAATCACTCTGTTCATTTTCCTCCAAGAAAATGAACATTATACATCTTCTCTTTCACCACACCTCTAATAATTGAATACCCCCCCCATACAACACTGCTTGTCACCACTTTCAAACTGATATCATTTGTTTTCATCATTTTCACTCCTCCATACATATCTTGAATTCTCTTAATTTCACTTCGCATACATTTCATCTCCTGCCTCATCTTAATCAATTTTTCAAATCAAAAAAGTGATCAAATCTGTACATATTAATATAAATATCTGTAATCCAGGTTTTGTAAGTAGCACATTAACCTCCTTATTGCTATCTGTCAGTGTTTTCCTTACTAGCCACAGTCTACTGTTCATCTTACAATTATTGCAATATCTTCCTTAAATTTCAGATCTATGCATGTATCTGCCCTTAAGAAAGCTCACTCTTGTGTGTGTGTGTGTGTGTGTGTGTGTGTGTGTGTGTGTGTGTGTGTGTGTGTGTGTGTGTGTGTGTGTGTGTGTGTGTGTGTGTGTGTGTGTAAATAATTGTGCTAGAACTATATTACACTTATACTGGGAAAATTGATTAGCATGCTGCAATCAAGATACACATAATCAGGATACACATCATCTCAACATAAATGTATATCCTGAAATGTATATCCTGCCTTTATTGTTCCTGTATACCTAAAATGTTTAATGATATATTCTGATATACAGTTTCTTGTAGGTAAGAAGAATGAAATTTGTTTCTGCCTATATGAATCTGCTTCTTCCTGAATATGAAGATCTTGATAAGTATTATTTAAGAGTAAGTATACACACACACACACACACACACACACACACACACACACACACACACACACACACACACACACACACACACAGGTTTTTTTGTTGTATATGAGTGGGTATCCAAAATTAACCGGAATTATTTTTAAAAAGAATAATTTATTAAAGTTTATAATACCATATTCTAGTCTCCTTCAGAGTACTCTCCATGTAAGTCAATGCTCTTGTCCCAATGTTTTTTTCCAATGCTGGAAACAGTTCTGGAATTGTTCAACTGGAATACTGTTTATGGCCTTCAGCAACTTTTCTTTCACTTTGTCCACATCAACAAATTACTGCTCTTTCATGGGTTTCTTAATCTATGGAAATAAAAAAAAAGTCACATGAAGAGAGAGAGATCAGGAGAGTGAGGTACAACTGCCATGTTTTTTGTCAAGAACT
Source organism: Typopeltis vanoorti (assembly GCF_054136105.1). NCBI lineage: Eukaryota > Metazoa > Arthropoda > Arachnida > Uropygi > Thelyphonidae > Typopeltis > Typopeltis vanoorti. The sequence continues at coordinate 116,048,774 of NC_143552.1, forward strand.
GTTGGGCAGACGAGGCCATGTGGACTGTGTCATTGTTGTGATGCAGCAACCAATCTCTGCTACTCCACATTTCTTGCTGTTTTTGTCACATTCTATCATGCAGTCTTCTCAAAAGGCTGAGATAATGTTGGTTCACTGTCTGTCTAGGAGGAATAAATTCTTTGTATGCAATTCTATTCACATCAAAAAAACAAATCAACATTGTCTTGATGTTTGATCTAACTTGACATGCATTCTTGGGTCTCAGCGAATTTGCATGTTTTATCAGCTTGATGCTTGTTTTGTTTCTGGATCATAACCATAGCAACAAGACTCATCCCTGGTCACAACTTTTGAAAGAAAGTTCTGGTCATTAAGAATTTGCTCCCTCACAATTTTATTGATCCTCTGTGAGCAAACGAGGCACAAATTTAGCAGACCCACATTTCATTTGTAAATCCTGTGTTAAAATTCGCTGGCACGAACTCGGTGACAAATTTTTCTCTTCAGAAAAAACTTGCTCAATGGTCTTTCAGTGATCTTCATTGATTGCCTGGCAAACCTTTTCGATGTTTTCACCATATGTTTGTTGAAGGTTGTCCAGATCGTCATTGATCTTCAACTGATATGTCCCCATTTTTGAAATGGGAAAACCACTTGTAGACCTGCATTTAATGTAAAACATCTTCCTTAAAGGCTTACTGAAGCATAACAATAGTTTCACCTGCAGTTTTACCCAAAAGAAACAAAATTTCACACACACACACTCTCTGTTTTTTGTTCAGCCATTAAAAAATCACCAAACTTGCTTGTAAGTACTAACAAAAAGCAGCCAGAACATCAAACTAGTTCACACAAGATGACACCACTTGCAAGACTGGCATGGAAAACTGCACACTCACAATGCCTGGTGGCATTATCTATAACTAGAAAATGTCCATGCACCAAGTTAAGATACCGCTTTTTTTTTTTTTTTTTTTTTGGGGGTATCCCCTCATGTGTAGCATATAAAAGAAGAATGGTGATTATACTGATTATCCAAATACAGTAAAATGCAAACATCATCATAGAATAATGAAGGATTAGAGGATCTCTTTGGATTAATTGAGCAAATAAATTATTATTGTAAACCTCAAAGGAATTAAACAGCATTCTCACTACTGTATCCACTCTGTCTTTATATTACTAATAAGTTTAGAATGTTCAATGAAAATGTTATTTGGCATTTTACCTAATCTAATGATATTTTCATTAAGCATTATATAAAAGGATGGAATCTTTTGCTGCCTCTGTTTAAAACAAAAGAGATTATTAAATCCTTTTTATTAGAGGAATTTCAAATTACATGCCTGTATGAATTTGGTACTATTATTACACTACCATCTCCATGGAGATAGAAGACTCAACATGCAGACAGAAGACTAACCACTATTTACATACTCATTTGAAGTTTAATGTGAAGGCACATCTAGAGGTACTATTTTCCACTACTTTCCATTCGTTTTCCGCACTGCAAGACTTTCATAAATAACTAGGTCAAGAGCATGGCTAACTCTTTTGCATATTCCTTAAAAATGTATGGTGATATTTCATCCATTCCCACTGCCTTATTAACATCCCCAAGCAACACTTGATACACTTCTGATTCATTCACCTTTAATTCTGTTAATACTATCCTCCATTCTACATGTTGCACAGCATTAATCACACCATTATGATATACACTGATGAAGTGTTCATTAAATAATTCCACCTAGATCAGTTGCTATGGTTACTCTGCTACTATAATTATCCACCACTGTTAACCTGCCACAATTATTTTATCTCTTGCTTGCTACACAACAGAAAAACTCTTGGATTATCTTTTTCTTTTTCACCATTCTTGTCACTTTTTTGGCCTGCAATTTATATTCTTCATCTGTTTACTACAAACTGTCTTGTGTCTCCTCATCCTCCATAACAACTTATTTTCCCATACTGCTTACTTGATTTCACTGTTTATCCATCTCACTCCCACTCTATTTATTCACTTAACTCTTGGTATGCAGTTATGCTTTGCTTGTGTCAGTATCATTTTCCATGTACTCTCAACATCTTTTCTGCACAACTTATCAACCCAATGTATTGATGATAGTTGACTACGGCACTTCTCATAATCACCCACCTTATAGTTCCCATTCCTGATATATCTAACCATAAGAATACTATCTTATACACCCTCTGTGCAAAAAGAAACTGAACTTTTGATAGAAAATAAAACACAGGCAAATTATAATTGTTCAAATCATTAATTTCAATCAATATACTCTCAGCTTCGATACAGCATTTGGCACGGTCAGTTAATTCGTTAAATGAGTTTTTTATATCAGTTTTTGGAATACTGTTGAGGGTCATGATTACAGCCGCTCGAACGTTTTCAATGGTGTCGTATTATTATTATTATTATTTAGGCCTCCATGGCGTCAAAAGACTCATTGTGGGTGGTCCTTTCTAAGAAACACAAAGTCTATCAAGACCCCCCTGAGAAACACAAAGTCTATCATACCACTCCTTAAACTCATTCACCGTTCTTGCTCTCACCACTCCATCAGGTAATGCATTCCATGGTTCAACCACCCTCCATACAAAGAAACCACTCCTCACCCTCTTGCAAATAGTTTCCTTTCGTAACTTCCAGGGATGGCCTCTTGTCATCACTCCTTCCCGCTGTTCAACCAAGTCAAAGAACCCCCTAGTGTCAACCCTGTAACCACCTCTCAACAGTTTAAAAGTCTCAATCATATCACCTCTCCTTCTTCTATCCGCCAAACTCTGCAGTCCACATTCCCTCAGCTGATTCTCATAACTATCCTTGTACAGTCCTGAGACCATCTTTGTCATCTGTCTTTGTATCTTTTCCACAGTTAATTTATCCCCTTCAAATCCTGGGGGACCAAATCTGAGAACAATAGTCTACGTGTGGTCTGATCAGAGACTTATACAACGGAATGATAACCCTTTTATCTCTGCAGGTCTGTGTTCTTCTCATTATTGCAGCAATCCTTTGTGTTACCTTCACTACCTTTGCAATATGTCCCCTAAATTTCAGGTTTCTATCAATCATCAACCCCCAGATCTCTTGTCTCCCCTACTTCCTCCAGTATAACTCCTCCCATAGAGTATGCAGCATCCCATCGATGTTTCCCAAACTTCAAGACCTTACATTCTGCTGCATTAAACCGATACCCCCATTCATTTATCCATCTATCTAGCTTATTCAAATCCTCTTGCAGGGCTACCACATCTGCACTATTACTAATAATCCTTCCCAGCTTCGTATCATCTACAAACAACTGAATATCCCCTTGCAATCCACTGACAATGTCATTGATATAAAGGTTAAACAATATAGGTCCCAGCACTGAGCCCTGTGGGACCCACTTGTAACCCTCTGCCTCCTTGAAACTGTCCCATCATACACAACTCTCTGATACTGTTGGACAGCCAATCCTGAATTTAGTTGACCAATCTGACATTCAGATCCATGTGCTGCAACTTAAATATCAGCTTATCATGTGGCACCCTGTCAAATGCTTTCGCTAAGTCTAAGAAAATGGCAGTATATGCCTTTCCCTCATCTAATACTCTTGTAGCCATTAGGAAAAAGAAAACCAGGACGTCCTCTTAAACGATTCGACGATGACTTCTAAGGCCGGAACAGGCCATACTAGGCCTAAATCCTTGATACGTATGATGATGATGAATACTCTTGTAACTTTGTTATAAAAGGCTAGCATATTGCTAAAACAAGAGCGCCCCTTCACAAATCCATGTTGACTCTCACGGATAACACCACTCTCATCTGACCAATGCTGTATACGAACCCTCACTACTTTCTCTAATATCTTAACAACTGCTGATCACTTTCCATTCATTGGCAAATGAAGTTGGGGAAAGAGAAAGAAATCACAGGGTGCTAAATCAGGTGAATACAGTGGGCGATCCAACACACAAACTTGGTTTTTGCTCAAAAACTGTCTCACAATGTTCGAACGATGAGATGGTGCATTATCGTGCAAAAGTGACCAGCTGCCTGCATCACGATATTCATGCTGCACGCAACGAATTCTCGCTATCAATCACTTCAAAACTTCAAGATAAAACTCACCATTGACCGTTTGGTCAGGAGGAATGAATTCTGTTGTAATGCCCTTGGAATCATAGATTCCAAGGGCATTATCTTTATGGTACATGGAAAATCTTTATGGCAAATCTGCATTGTCTTTACTTTTGACTTCTCCAAGTGACTTTTTTTCTTTTCAGTGTACAATTCGATACATTTTTTGGTCATCGGTCAACTTGCGGGGAACAAATCGCGAATTCAATTTACGAAGGCCCAAACTCTCACTCAAAATGTTGTACACAGTTGATTGGAATCCCCAATTCTTCTCCAATCAATCTCATGGACGATTTTGTTGTTTTTTTTTGATGAAATCATGCACTTTTTGGATGTTAACTTTGCTCAGTCCAGTTTTTCGATGGCCTGGCTTTTCATCGTCCTCAAGCGTCTCATGACCACTTTGAAATTGCTTAAATCACTCGTAAACTTGAGTACTGGATAAGCATTCATCACCATATGCTTTTTGAAGCATTTGATGCATTTTGGTAAAACCTTTACCAAGTTTAACACAAAAGTCAATCGCACCTCTCTGTTTGAAACTCATTTTCCGACCGTTTGTCAAAACACACTGTCACTCTTGGCACTATAACTCGGCTTCTAATGAAATAAATGTCATAAACAGTTGACACAATACTAATGAAGGTTGCCGCTTTCGACAACAAAAAGTTATACAGGTGGTGCCACTAGTTTCTTCTATTTTCAAAAAGTTTGGTTTCTTTTTGGACAGAGGGTGTATTTCCAAATACCTAACCATCCCATTTATTAAGTAGTTAGGTCCAAACTACTAAATAAGCAGAAAGCTTAGTAAAAGCTTTGTCCTACTAAACTTGTCCTAAAAGCTTAGTAGCCATTCAAGAACCACTACCATATACAGATTGGCCTGTATATGGTAGTGGTTCTTGAATAACCATATACAGATTGGCCTGTAATTTGCAGTCGCAGCCTTATCACCACCTTTCTGAAGTGGAACAATTTTACATTTTTTCCATTCCCCTGAGACCTGTGCTGTTACAAGACTTATTAAAGAAGTATGCCATGGCTGGTGCTAAATCTCTGGAACATTAAATTAAGACGTGGTGATATGTCATCAAATTGTATTGCCCTATTGACATCAAGCTTACTTAATTTCTCATATACTTCCCGCTTGCTCACAAGTAATCATCCTCTCCCATTTCCTCTATACTTGAGCTTCTCATGATATCCTATTGATGAGAATGAAACACTTTGACAAACTGTTTCCTGGATACTTCAACTATGTCATCTGCAGCAGTTATTGGGGATCCACCATCTTCATCCATTCACGTCATCTTACCACAACCATTCTTCTTCTTTCTACTTGCCATATATTGGGGAAACTGATTTTTCTTGGCCTGATTTGCTAAGCTGTACTCATACTGCACTTTTGCTGACGTTATCAAGTGAGTCACCTTCCTGGCCTGCTGTTTATGCTCTTCATGTAACTGATTATTACCATAATTTATTTTATGCTGCCTCCACAGTATCATCTTCCAGATTTCATGCTTAATTCCTTGATACATCCATTTCACACTTACCTTATTCAGCTTTGTGACCTTCAGGATATATTCACACATTGTTAAATATCTCTTGGTATTACCAAACAGCATTTATATCCTTCTACTTATATCCTTTCCTCACAGAAGTCTTTGTGTGGCTGACCATCAACTACGCAATTACCTTTTGGTCACCCTCACCAACTGTCAGGAAACATTACACACCCATCTCACATCTTCCAATGAAATAATCAGTTCTAAAGCGCTCGCTCATTACATGACTTCCCTTACATTCTACCTAAGACTGATATCTGTCATGTACTCAAGAAATTAATTTCCTTATTCCCAAATGCTATATCTTTATTCCAATCTATATTAACATAATTAAAATCAGCCATAACGATCACCCTTCCCTTGGCCACTAACCCAAGTTATTCCTTGGCCTATAACAACATGCAACTAAATATTTCTTCCTATCAATCTCCACTTCATACCATACTGCCTCAAAACCATTGTCAATATTTCTCTCTTGCATCTCCAATTTGTGCAGATGTAAATCCCCTGCTATAATCAACAGGATTCTCCCTTCCCTCTTGTGTTTTTCTGTCCTCACACAAAATAACATAATATCATTTCATTTATATTCCTATTAGAATATTATGCTTATCCAAACCATGTCTCACTTATTCCAACAATTTATTATTATTATCATTATGTGACACCTCCAAGGAGTTCAAAGGACTCATTGAGAGAGGATGTCTACTCTACAGCTCTCTGTCTCCACCACTCAATCCACCAACTACAACAAACTGCAACTACTTTCATCATCCACACCAATGCCATCTACCGCCAATCACCACCACTAGTATTTTCACTGACAATCACAAACATCCATGCCCACGGCGGGATTTGAACCCGCAGCCTCTCGGCTGGAAAGCGGATACGCTAACCACTCGGCCAGCAGGCCTGGCTGGCCGAGTGGTTTCTTCAAATTTATGAAAATTTGAAGAAAAATGTGGCAGGTCACAGCACAGCAGAGGAAGAATTGAAAGGAAGCAGAGGATGGTTTGAAAAGTTCAAGAGAAGGTCAGGGATCCATAGTGTAATCCAAAGGCTGAGAAGTTTGTTAGAGAATTTCAGGAGTGGACCATAATTCATGGATACAAGCCAGAACAAATGTTTAATTGTGACGAAACTGGGTTGTTCTGGAAGCAAATACCCAAAAGAACTTTCATCACAAAAGAAGAGGAGTGTATGCCAGGGTACAAACCTATGAAAGATAGAATAATGCATTTTTGAAAATTATGGAGACAACTACCGTGTTTGAATAAAAACTTTAGTTTAATATAACTAAAATCTACATTTGACATTTCGACCTTTATGTCAAGGTCATCTTCTGGAGCATACAACTATACACAGGCAACAAGCTATACTACAATCAAATTGGTTTGTTAAAGACACTGACCAACCGCTACAACAATTGTTGGCCTGACCTCTGGTGGAAAAAAAAATAAAATAAAATAAAATAAAAATAAAAAATTATACATCAGTGCTAGAGGCCTATTATTAGTGTTGTCTACTATATACATATATTAACATCATTCCAGCCAGTTGGTATGGAATGGTTTCTAATACTAGCCAAGGATTGGCTAGAGTCCTGACGTATGCTGGATCTTACATTTTAGGTGGACAGAATGTGTGCCATCCAGATCCTTGGAATTTTCATGCCATCTTTGTTGTTGATATTTGGGTGGTTTATCAGGATTTTGGAGGATTCCTTAAATTTCCTTTCGTACCAGGTTTTTGTGCAGTGTAAAGAGCAGGTACTTTTCCAGTTGATTTGGTGTGAGGTGTTGAATGCGTGGTCTGAGAGGCCTGCTTCACCATAATGGTTATATTTAATGTGTCTAATGTGTTATTTCTTCAGGCAACATTAAATATTAAGACACATTAAATATAACCATTATGGTGAAGTAGGCCTCTCAGACCATGCACTCAACACCTTACACCAAATCAACTAGAAAAGCACCTGCTCTTTACACCGCACAAAAACCTGGTACGAAAGGAAATTAAGCGATTCCGTTTTCTTTTGTATTCAGCTTGTAGAATGGTATTGTTAGGTGACTTCTTAAGTTGTTTCCACAGGGAATCTTTTCTTTGCAAGTCTATTAATATGTTGTCTGTTATCCATGGATTCTGTCTACTTTGGGAACATATTTTTATTTTTGTTAATGCTTTGTTATATATTTTATTAAATGTAAGTTTAAGATTATTATATATAGCATCAGCAGAATCTATAGATGCTATCTGCATCCAGTCTGTTTTTCTGATTTCATCGTTTACTATTGTTTCATTTAGGATGCTATTATGCTGCTTTGTAGTCTCAGTGAGTTTTAAAGGTTTTGGTTTAGTGTGTAACTGTAATGCAGCGATATAATGGTCTGCCAGTTTGCACGTTATGACGGCTGCTGTGCAGCTGTTTGGAGGGGACCCCCGTATATTTATGTGGTCAATACAGGATGAGATGATTGTATTTTCGACTATCTCTTCTCGTGTATATGACTGTATGGATGGGGTTATGTTATATGCTGATAAGAGGTCTAGGTATTGTTCTGTGTTGTTATTTATGTTCCTCATGTTTATATTCTTGTCACCTATTATTATCGAGTATTCTGAGGTGCCTTGTTCTGTGGCTGAAAGCTATCTGTTTAATTCATCTAGAAATTTTGTAGTGCTTAAATTGGGTGGTCTGTATATTGCATTTAATATCAAGGAGTTCTCTTGTTTGATGTTTTTAATTTCAATGCATATGTTTTCTGAAAATTCTAATTTATAGTTTATTTCTATTACTTCTAATTTATGTTTGGTAAATATTATTATACCGCCACCTCGTTTATTTTATCTGCAGTGTTTGTGTTGTTGAAAGTTTGGCATTTGGTAGATGGCTGCCTCTTTGTTTGTTATAGATACTTCTGTCAGTATTAAAATGTCTATGTTTTCTATATGGCCAGCCTGCTGGCCGAGTGGTTAGCGTATCCACTCTCTAGCCAAAAGGCTGCAGGTTTGAATCCCACCTTGGGCATGGATGTTTGTGATTGTCTTTGGAAATACTAGTGGTGGTCGGCAGTAGATGGCATTGGTGTAGTTGCGGTCAGTTGGTGGAGGAGGAAGAGTTGTGGAGCAGGTGTCCTCCCTCGATGAGTCTTTGGACTCCCTAGAGGTGTCTAATAATAATAATAATAATAATAATATATCTTCCTTCAGATAAGCTTGCAGGGTCAGCCAGTACTTTTTAATGCTCCTGATGTTGATGTGGAGAATGGATAGTCCTTTTTTTGGGGGGGATAGTCACTTGTCTCCATTCTGTTATTGATTTCAGAATGTGGCAATTGTTATGTTCCAGGGTGATTACATCTGCTTGGTGGTCTGCATTCATGTAGGTTGGTATGTTGTTCCCTTCTTTACGACTCGTCAATATTCCTTTTAATATGGCAGCCTGTTGAGGTCTTCTATGGATTTTATTTGGATTGGCTTTGCATCTTGTGTCTTTTTAAGGAATATTTTGCTGTCTCTTATCCATATAAACTGATAATTTTTTTCTGTTTTTACTTTCCTTGTATGGTAGAATAGTTTCTAAAAATATGGTATTAAGTATTCGGACAATACAAGACAGTACCCCCAATATACTTGGGGTACTGTCTTGAGTTACATTCAGATTCTTGACTACTGGTTTTTTAATCCTGCTAGCTTTTATGAGGTTAACTTCTGTTGGGATGTCAGTGAGTCACACCATGACGGGGGGGGGGCTCTTTTCCTTTTTTGTGGTAATCAATGTACCGACTGGATAGTTGAATTACTGTGTCTTTTAAATGTTCAGTAGCAATTTATATATAATTATAATATAATATTATTATATAATAGTAATAATAATAATAATATTTCATTTGGCCTAGGGATGCTGTTAACCACAAAATTTTGGAACATCTGAATTAAGGTACTGGAGAGGTTAATAGGTGCCAGGATTTAGAAATAAGTTGACAACAGCAGTATACTCTCTAATTGTCATTTTGAATTTGTTAAAGAGAAATCATGTTTTGCAAATTTGCTTATGTACTAGAACAAGTTGGCAAATGCATTTGACAGGGAAAATGTATATAAAGTGGTGTACTTAGATTTTGCAAAGACATATGATAGATTGTCACATACCAAGCCAGTGACTAAATTGGAATGGATGAGATTGGATACTAGATTAGTGTGTTAGATCTGAATACCTGTCAGATAGATATTGGCAAGTTGTATATGGGGGGATATCAGTATCTTGAAAGAGGAAAGTCGATAGTAATTTGCTGCAGGCGTCTGTTTTAGGGCCATTGTAATCCAGCTTGTATATTAATGATATCGGGATGGATTTAATTGAAGATATGCAGCTGACTGCAGATGCTGCAAATTTGGGACAAACAGTGACAACTCAAGCAGATGTTGTGGCCTTACAAGAGGACTTGAATAGATTGTATGAGTGAGCAAGTGAGAACTATCGGTTCAGTGTTGCAAAGTGTATAGTTTTGAAATGGTAAGCAATGATAGTATGTAAAGTATATAATCGGTGGTAGTGGGGGGGGACATTTTGAAGGAGGTAGAGAAGATGAGAGATTTAGTAGTGATGGCAGACAAGTATCTGAAGTTCAGGGATTATATTGCACAAGTTGTGAAGTCATCACATCAGATTTTGGAAATGATGTGCAGGACCTTGACATGCAGAAATAAAGAGGCTATGGTTCCTTTGTATAAGGCCTTAATCAGACATTATATGGATTATTGTGCACAGATTTGGTCACTTGGTTTTCATGGTGATGAGAATATATTAGTAGTGGTCAAGAGAAGATTTGAGGTGGGAGATGAACTACATTGCCCTGTGCGAGACCACTGTGTTGCTTATTGAAGACTTGAAATGGCTTGAAAAATTTCCATGTTTGGGTCTCTTAGAGCAGGGCTTCCAGACTGTGTAGAAATAAATATAAAAAATTATAAAATTAAAAAATAGAAAAAAATCTTAGTTTGCTCATGGTGCTGTGTACTCTATGCTTACCACCTTTCAAGAGTGGAAATCACATAAAAAAATCACTATCGGTGGTAACTGACTGGTCTTTGGAATGTGGAGTATGAAGATAGATTGAGGGAATGTAATTTGCAAATCCTTGTGAATAGGAGAATTGGGGAAAATGATTGAGACATATAAGTTGGTCAGTTGTTACCAGGTTAATTTGGAAGAAATGTTTCATAGATTGGGAGGGAGGGTCGAACAAGAGGCCTTCTTGGAAACTGTATAAGGTGGGTGTGAGCAAAGAAGGGAGAAGTAGGTTCTTTGCATGGAGAGTGGTTGGTGAGTGGAATGCAATGTCTGAGAGTGTGGGTTGAATGCAGACATGCTGAATTAGTTTATACACAGTTTGATGTGCTTTGTGTGTGCCAGTCTGTACCTCCAAACGATGCTTTTGACTCCAGGGAAGTCTGGTTTAATGATGATGATGATGATCATGATCATAATAATAATAATACATTTAGCTATGGTGTGAAGGCATACCTAATAATTGAAGGTATACTTAAAATTAGTAGGTAAGGCTTGAATTATGAGGTATTGTTTTCTTGCAGATTTTTTCCGAGTTCAGTGTTGCAAATGAATTTTTGTGTACTGGATTTTTTTTTAGTGGGGGGGGACACAGTGTTGAGTTGATTTTTTTAAGGTGAATGCTACTGGCTAAAAAAGTGTTGTAGATATGATTGGTTTATGTGGATAGACTGGTGTGTTCTGAGCAAATGTTTACAGCTTGATTACTTAAGGTTTTGATTTGATACCACCATATTGCTGGCAAGGGTGATGATGCAACAGGTGATGTGTGTGTGTGCTTTCCAGTGTAAGTAGGTTTTATACAGGAACAAATATAAATTGTAGAGATTTTTTCTAGAATTTACCACAGCATTATAACATTCCACCAAATCTGAATAAATTCAGCTGTCTTACTTTACCTAAAATGCAGGAGACTGTTATTTTGAGACCTTCAGCAAGTTTCCATCATCACAGCCACAGAAGTAACTGTTATCTCTGGACTTGTTTCCTCTGTTAAACGTCAACATGAGTGACAATTACCATCTAAGTAAACCAGGTAATCAGATCTGTATGCAATAGTCCAGATGTGGTTGTATCAAATCTTTATAAAGAGTTATAATGCATTCCTTATCCTTAAGTGTGTTTCTTGCATTCAGGTGATCTTTGTCTCTTGCAGCCCTTTTACAGTTATGCAATACATTAATAATGCTAGATTTAGGGGGTGACAATGAATAAAGAGAGAGTGACAGAGAGAGAGAGAGAGAGAGAGAGCAAATTCATATGGTAAATAACATATTGCAAAATGTGGAGTAAAATAGCTCAGCGTATCACTTGAATGTTAAGAAATAGCTGATATGGATAAGGAATTCATTATCACTATAAGAATTTGATATGACCACATTTGGACTATTGTGCAGACTACTGTGTGGATTGTTATTACACGGTATCTCGATGAAGTAAAGAGACTCATTCTGAGAGACTCGCATTAACTATTATACACACAAAACTTATCATACCTCTCCTTACACTCATTTACCGACGAAGCACTCACAACTAATTCTGACAGTTGATTCCACTCATTCACCACTCTCCACACAAAAAATTTAGTCCATGCACCCTTACTAACCACACTTTTATGCAACTTTTGCAGATGACCCTTGTTCTATATTGAAAATTTTCCTTTCTGTCAATTTTATTAAACCCCTGTAATATCTTATAAGTTTCTATCATGTCCCTTATTTTCTGCCTGTTAACACAGACATGTCATCACTTGTCTCAGAATCCTCTCTACGATTTCCTGTTTCCCAAGAAATGCACATGACCAAATTTGTGCACATTACTCAAGATGTGCCTGAATCATAGTCTTATAAAGAGGGATAATAACATCCCTATTTTTACTTGCTGGTGCATTTTTAAACATCCAAGTAATCCTTTGAGATATTTTACTGACTTTTGCAATATGCCCCTCTGAACTTCAACTCTCTGCCCACCATTATCCCCAAGTCCCTAGTCTCATCAATTTCTTGCAATCCTGCCATTAATGTCATACACAGTATATAACCTTTTCAATCCCAAATGCATTACCATACATTTTGCAGCATTAAATTGACAATAATTATCCTTTTCCCAAAATGCCAATTTATTTGAATTAACCTGCAGGATATCTACATCACCTTTATCAACCATTGCCCTCTCCAGTTTTCAATCATCAGCAAACAACTGAATATCCTACCCCCCCCCCCCTTAAATCTTTCCCTATCATTGATAAACAAATTAAATTAAATTAAATTGGCCTTAGTATAGAACCACCCTCATTCTCCTTGATTGCATTGCACCATATACTATTCTCTGGTATCCATCAGCCATGCCCCCTACATCCATGCTACTAGCTTCATATTACTATTATTATTATTAATGTAAAATCTCCATGGAGTCAAAATACATATTGCATATGTATTTTGCAATACATTAATAATGCTAGATTTAGGGAATGAGCATATGTTTAAAGCACGGTTTGATGAGCATATGTGCAACCAAAAACACGGTCGCACATATGCTCATCAAACCATGCTTTAAAACTCATTCAACGTAACTGCAGTCACCACATTGTCAGGCAATGCATTTCTTTTATTATTATTATTATGTAACACCTCCAGGGAGTCCAAAGACTCATCAAGGGAGAGCATCTACTCTACAACTTTCTGTCTCCATCAATGCACCAACTGCAGCTACCATCATCATCTACACCAACAGCATCTACTGCCGACCACCACTGGTATTTTCACAGACAATTACAAACATCCATACCCACAGCAGGATTCAAACCTGCGGCCTTTTGGTTTGAGAGCAGATATGCTAACTACTCAGCCAACCACGCCATACAAGTTAAGGTCCTTTGCATCGTTGTGATGATCTGATGTGATGTCTTCACAACTTGTGCAATGTGACTTCTGAACTTCAGATATCCTTGCCTCCCCACCACTCCAACATTTCTTATCTCTTCAACTTCTTCCAAAATTTCCTCAACAAGCAAATACTTTGCATCCCATTATTGTCTACCAAATTTCAGACCCTTACACTTCACAATATTGAATTGACAGTTCCATACTGGTACCCACTTATACAGTCTATTCAAGTCCTCCTGTAAGGCCACAACATTTCCTTGATTCCTCATCACCCTCTCCAGTTTTGCATTGTATGTAAACAGTTGTATATCACCAGTTAACCTATCCCAATATCATTAATGTACAAATTAAATAAGCAGCACACCACTGTGCTGCAGAGGTCCCAAAACTGACCTCTGCAACACACCACTAGTGACTTTCCCTCTTTCGAGACAGTATCCCCCCATACACAATGTCTGATAGCAATTTACCTATCGAACTCACTGGTCTATCATCCAACCCCATCTGCTTCAGTTTAGTGATCAGCTTGTGGTGTGGCAGTCTATCAAAAGCCTTTGCAAAATCTAAGTATACCACTGTATATACATCTCCTTGTCCAATACACTTCTCATCTTGTTAACAGTAGCGCACTCAGGATTTAATCTTGGGGGGGGGGGTGAGTTGAGTAGATGATTTGAGAATACATGCTATGCATTGCATATAACCTATGACTGAGCATCTGCAATGATCGCTAATTCATAAGTAGTATAGAAATTGAAGACATGACACAACATAAATAAAAAATAATAATTTTAATTAGGAAAAGATTTTTGGAAGTGTTTTTTTCCTTTTTATTTGGGGGACAGGGCCCCTTGACCCACACCCCCTCTGAGTGCACCACTGCTTGTTAAAGCACATAAGCAAGTTTGTAAAAGATGACTTGCCTGTAACAAACCCATGCTGAAAAGTCCTAAGATTATCATTGTTATCATATCAACTCATTTTTGTATCCTATCTCTCACCAATCTCTCCCTTACCATAACCAGATAGTGGAGTGATAGTGATAGTGGAGAGAGACTTGAAGTTTGAGGTTCACATTACTAAAACTGTAAGAAAGTCCCAACAGATTATGGAAATAATGAGGAAGACATTGGCATGCAGACACAAAAACGTTATGATTCCTCTATATAAGGCTTTGATCAGACCACATAGAGACTACTGTGCACAGATTTGGTTGCCTGACTTTCAAGTGGATAGAATATATTGGAGAAGGTTTACTAAGTTAGCTTAGGTCTGTGGAATGATATATTAGGAGAAATTGAGGGAATGCAGTTTACAGTGCCTTGTGAATAGAGGATATGATCAAGATATAGGTTGGTGAGAGGTTGTTACCAGATTAATGTTGAGAAGATATTTCATAGAGTAGTGGGAGGCAGAAGTTGAAGTAAAGTCCATCCATGGTATAAGGAAAATGTGAGTAGGGGAGTGAGATGCAAGGTTTTTATGTGGAGAGTGATCAGCGAGTGGAATGCATTACCTGAAAGTGTGGTGAGTGTGAAACAGTGAACGGGTTCAAGACACGGCTTGATGATCCTTTGGCAGGAGAGAATACAGATCTCCTGCAATGAGTGCTTTGACTCCATCGAGGTCATATATATTAATACTACTACCAATAATAATATTTTATTATACAAACTATTATCACTATCACTTCATATCAATTATTATTGCTACTATTTTTAATGTTCAGTTTTTGTAGTCAGTTTGAATTTTTTAAAAATAATAATAATGAGAGTGCATAGTAAATTCAATTAAGTTACTGCATGACATCATTTATGAACTGTTCATTGGGAGAAAAAGCGATTCTCTTTGGAAGCAGTATAAGGGTCATGTGAGTATGAGAATGAAAAGATCATGTTTTGCAAAGAGAGTGGTGAATGAGTGATATGCCTTACTCTAGTGGGTGATGAATGCAACAGATAGAACATGTTCAAATTGAGTTATGATAGGCACTGACATGCAGAAGTTATGGTTCTTATGTATGAAGACTTATATGGATTACTCAGCATGAATTTGGTCACCTATGGTAATTTTTATAGGTGGGTGGGGGACAAGGATATATTGGAAAGGATCCAGTGAAGATTAGTAGGGAAACAAGATTACAACGCAGGGAGGCAGGGGAAGATTAAGAGGTCATCCCTGGAAACTCTAAGCAAATAAAAAATTAACAGTGAATTAGTGAGTGGAATGCATTGCCTGAGAGTGTGGTGAGTACAGAAATGTTAAGTGAGTTTAAGGCATGGTTTGATGATCTTCGTTTATGACAGTGGGAACCTCCTGCAATACTTCTTGACTCCATGGAGGTCTGGTTTACTACTACCACTATTAATAATAATAATAATTACAGTAGTATGTGATGAATGAGTTAAAATAAGTAAGTATTCTGGACTACAGGTAGTTTAGCCTTCTATGATAAGCGTTGATACTCTGTGGAGGCCTGGAAATAATACTAATTTCACAAATATAAATGTTTTATAGTACACTCATCTTTATTCTTTTGTTTTTTACATCTATTCCTTTTTATTTGCTTATCTAGAAGCTTTTATGCACTTAGTCATTTTTGCTGTTTTATATGTCATATTCTAGTTGGATGTTATAGAGGATACATTCTTAAATAACCTCCTAAGGTATAAAAAGTTTGAATTCTATAAGAAGTTAGAGCCTGCTATGAATCATTCAGGAAATTCTATCAGGTATAATTCATTTTATTTCAGTCCCTCATCCTTCATAAAGCTAGTATCACTTAAAACAAATTTACTTAAAATATCGGTAATTTAAAAAAATAATATTGAAATAGAAATCTTTTCTCTTTATTGATTTAGACTTAAATAAGTAAATTGATATGATAGGTAACTAACTGGAATACATAATATGTGGTAGCATGGCATTTGTTAGACTTTTGAAACCTTCTAGGTTGTATATTTTTGTATTATACTATACTTATGCACCTATTGAGAGTTCATTTATGAAGAATATAACTTTCTGACATGGGACTGCTGTGGTATTAAATGGAGTTTTTTTTGCCCCTCTTGAAATTCTGCTACCTAGTCTCTGATGAGAACCAATAGTTTGAAACAGCCATCATGCCTATGAAATCTAATCCGTGCACAAATAAAAGGCAATTATGTGGGAGGCTCCTAGGCAAAGTCCTTGTCTTTTAAGTAGTGCAACCCAAATTATTCTTATGCCAAAGATTTATTCTCATAAACTCTTTGGTAACATTAGAAACTTTTATGTTTCATTCATTTGGTTTATAAATAATGATCATAAACAATCATCAGAGGATGTAATTATAAATGAAGTGTCAAATCATCCACCAATTGGTGAGAGTGACCATGAGGTGATTACCTAGGTGGTTGCCAGCAGTGCGAGGACCTCTGTGAGAAAAGGGTATATGTGGAACTACAAGGGGAGGGGGTGATTATGAAGAGCTCAGGAGACAGCTTGCGGGTGTAGCGTGGAATGAGGAGTTAGCTGGAAAAGAGATCAATGCAGCTTGGGGGATTTTCAAAAAATGTTTCGTAGATGCAATGTCTAAATGTATTCCAAGGGTAAGAAGGTTAAATAAGGTGAGTGTGAGATGGTCGATACAGAGAAAAAGGGCATTATGGAGGCAGAATAAGAGAAGTGGAAATAACCAATACAATGAGGTCTACAAAGACCAGGCAAGGAGGGTGACTTGGTTGGTGAGAGTAGCTAAAGAGAGGTATGAACAGCAGTTGGCTAATGAAGCCAAAAAGAATCCTAAGGAGTTCTTTCGATATGTAGTTAGCAAAAGAAAGAATAATTATGGAAGGATGACATTGATAGGAGAAAATGGTATAAAGACAGCTGATGCAGAATGTGTGGTGGAGATACTTAATGAGCAGTTCATAAAGATCTTTCAATCTTGTGAATGTGACCTCATGGAGGAATTGAGAGCAGTTGAGGATGGGGAAGAGAGCCTGATTGTAAGTGAGCAAGAGGTGTATGGGGGAGTTGAGCAAACTAGATGTTAATAAGGCTATGGGACTTGATAATATATCACCATGTATTCTAAAAGAATGTGCAAGGGAGTTGACACCTGTCTTGACATATTTTTTTTAATATGAGTCTTCCACTCGGTCAAGTTCCTAAGGAGTGCAAGGGGGGCAAGATTGTGCCACTTCATAAAGGAGGTGATCGAATTCAAGCATCAAACTATAGGCCTATCTGTGTGTCAGGTGTTGTGGTTAAGTTGTTGGAGAAGATTGTGAGAACTAGCATCCAGAGTTGGGTTGATAACAATGATATTATCTTTGATGGACAGGATGGATTTGCTAAAGGGAGGTCATGTTTTAGTAATTTACTTACTTATTACAATAAAATGACTACTTCCTTGGACAGAGGAAAAGGATACACAGTAATATACTTGGATTTTGCAAATGCTCTTGATAGAGTACCTCATGATAGGTTGACAGTCAAACTGGAGCAGATGGGGTTGGATATTAGATTGGTGCATTGGATTGGAGACTGGCTATCTGATAGGTATCAACAAGGTGTGTATGGGGGGGAGCGATATCCAGGAAAAGGAAAGTCACTAGTGGAGTGCCTCAGGGTCTGTTTTAGGTCCATTACTGTTTAACTTGTATATTAATGATATAGGTGAAGATTTGGATGGAGATATTTAGTGGTTTGCAGATGATGCAAAGTTGGGATGAACCATGAAGTGTAGTGAAGCTGTTGTCGCCTAACAGGAAGACTTGAATAGATTGAGTGATTGGGCATGGAAATGGGGATGTGAGTTCAATGTTGCAAAATGTAAGGTTTTAAAATTTAGAAAACAAAGATGGGATGCAGAATTTATGCTTGGTGAGAATATATTGTTGGAGGTAGAGGAAATAAGAGATCTGGAGGTGATAGTGGATGAGGATCTAAAATTTAGCGGACACATCGCCAAAATTGTGAAGACAACACAAAGGCTTCTGGGAATGAAGTGGAGGACACCGACATGTAGAAGTAGGGAGCTTCTTGTTCCATGGTATAAGGCTTTGATTAGACCACACATGGTCTATTGTGTCCAGATTTGGTCACTGGGTTTTCATAAGGATGAAGAGATGTTGGAAAGGGTCCAAAGGCAACTGACTAAGGTAGTTTCTGACCTCTGGAATGTCGAGTATGAAGAAAGATTCAGAAGATGTAATTTGCAGAGTCTGGTTGACAGGAGGAAGAGGGGAGATATGATAGAGACCTACAAGTTGTTAAGGGGTTGTTATAGGATCAAAGCTGGAGAAGTTTTACAGAGAATAGTGGGAGATCAGGGTAGAACCAGAGGTTCTCCCCTGGAAACTGTATAAAGAGGGTGTGAATAGGGAAGTGAGAGGCAGGTTTTTTCATGCAGAGTTGTGAATCACTGGAATGCCTTGCCTGAGAATGTGGTGTCTGCAAAAAGTTTGAATGTGTTTAAAACACAGTATGATGAGCTGTGTGTGTGTGATAAAAAGACTTCCCAGATGAGTCTTTGACTCCATGAGGTCTTGCGGTGGTGGTAATAATAATAATAATAATAATCATGGGTCCAATGCCTGTAGGTGTCTGATGCCATCTTGATATGATTCTTCCATTGTATTCTATTTTGTGCAAGATGACTCAGTTTGTGTATAGAGTTTCCGCACCATTTGACAATGTCATCGCCCCCATTCCCTGTTTGGTCTTCCTCTTTTATTCTTTCCTTCAATCATTTCAAACAGCAACGTTTTTAATTTTCTCTCATCATTAATTCTACATATATGGCCAAATAGATGTAGTTTCCTTTTGATTATTTTCTGGATCAGGTTTTCTTTTGGTTGTTCATCTGTAGATTTCCTCATTGTTCACTTTCTGTATCCAGCTTATTCTCAAATCTTTCTATAGCACTTCTTCTCAAATGCCAATATCAACAGGCAGATTCTCTCAGGAGTACCCAGGCCTCTCATTCATAGATCATGCTGCTGAAGATACAGGTTTCTACAATGCACAGTTTAGTTTGCATCTTTATTGCTCGGCTCTTCCATTTTTGTCCATGGCGTTTAAAATAGTTGTTGCTCTCGCTATTCTAATTTTTCTCTCTATTTTTTGGGGGTGTCCAAGTCATGCATCATGTGGCATCCAAAATATGTAAACTGTTCCATATTTTCCAGTTGAAATCTGTCTATTGTAACTCTGTTCAGTAACTCCTGTTGTCCGAATATCATTTTTTTAGTTTTTTCAAAGTTGACATTTAGTCCATATCTTTTTCCTTCTGTGTGTATAGTGTTTGCAATGTCTGTTCCAGTCTTGCTGCATCTTCTTCAATCAGGACAATGTCATCTGCAAAGCAGAGGTAGTTTAATCGTATGTCATTTATTGAAATGTCTCCACCTTCTTCTTTAATCTTATCTAGTGTTCTTCCAAGATGTGTGATGAAGATGATTGGTGATCTTGGGTCCCCTTGTCTTGTGCCTTGCCTAGTGGCAAACCAATCTCCAGTCTCACCTGCTATCCTGATTTTTGCTTGTGCTTGGCTGTTTATATCTTTCAGCAGGCAGATCAATTTATTGTCCACACCATATAGGATTCCAAGACAGTTATATTTTGGTCAATATTATCAAATGCTTTTTGGAATTCCACGAAACAGCAGTATATCTTTTTGTTCTTTCTTCGAGCTTTCTCTGCTATTAGTCTTAGTGCTAGTTTGTTGCACTGTACTTCAATCTTTTTGAAATCTGGCTTGCTCATCAGGAAGATGTGCCTCCATATGACCCTTCAGGCATTCTGTTAGTATTTTCATCAGAAATTTGCCAAGATGACTCATTAATGCAATAGTTCTGTAATTGGTGCATTCTAAAGCACTGCCTTTCTTATGAAGAACAACCAAGACCGATCTTGCTGCTTTCCATACTTCATTGCATTTTTAATGGTATAACTCATCTGCTGCCTCTGAATTATCTCTTTTAAGTTTCAGTTCTCTTTTCTCTTGTACCAATTTTAGGGTTTCTTGAGTTATTCATTTCTTGTTGATCTTTTTTCTTTCAAGAATTACTTCCTCTACTGCTTTTTTTAGTACTGTAGTCAGTCGTTCTGTTCTTGTATTTATATTTTGTTTTTCACTTGGGGTCTTAAGCTTAGTTTCCAATATATTCTGATATGCTATTCTTAGCCTGTCTTCATATAGTTTTGAGATGTCTCTAGCTTTTTGGAACTTTCCTTTGTACTTCTGTTTCAATTTTAGTCTTATTTGCAATCACTAAGCTGTGGTCTGAATAATATCAGCTCTTTGGAATGATCTTCACTGTTGAACCGAGGTTCTCAATTTCTGGTCTGTTAATATCAGGTCAATCATATTCCTGTGTTATAATGATGGATGTCAAATATTATCATTTATATTAATATTTCTTTTTTCTTTAGAATTAAGTGAATAAGTCCTCAAATAGCAGAGTTAATCATTAAAATATCGTTCAACCACAGTTGCGAGCCCCCCCCCCCACTCAACGCTTCTGCTTATGGCAGAAGAAAGAGAATCGATTCCGATAATAGGGTAATCAATCCATCTTGTGGGATGAGTTTGTTTATTATTACACATCAGAAAATTACCTTTTCTTTTATGAACCTTCTAGTTTTCTGCTAATTGGCTGCTAATTTTGCCAGTATCTGCCATCAGAATTCATTAACATTAATAACAAATGAATAATTCACCACGAAATATTAAATTTCATTTGCCATTTCTTGGGAGAGGGGAAGTTTTTTCTTCTTTTCCTTTACTAAATTCATTTAATTTTCATTTGTTAATTTGTACAATTTCATAAAACTTATTGTTGACATATGTTGATACTTGATTATCATGTTTCAGGACCTAATCAGTATAATCTTAGATAAAAATGTATTTTCAGAAAGAATATTAATGCTTGACTGATCTGACTGAAATCTTTTGGAATTTTGACATTTTTACTTGGAAAGTTAAAATTGCACTTCTTCTTTGAGTGCCATCTCCTATCAGAGGTCGGCAACCACCTTGGAAAATTTTGAGTTATCGTCAGCCACTCTGAGCAGTCTCTCAGAGTTCATGCTAGTCTGCTGTCTAACAGCCAAGATTTTCTTCATCTTTCTTATCCTGTTCTTCCATTTATCTTCCCTTTTATAATCAATTGAAGTATCTTATATTTTTCATTACGAAGTAGGTGACCAAGATATGCAGTTTTCCTTCTTTTTATGGTATCTAAAAGTTCGCTTGATTTCCTCATTTGTTTCAGAATTTCCTGATTGGACATTTTTGCTGTCCAAAATTGCACTTGAAAAACATTATTGAACAAAAGCTACATGGAGAAGCAAAACTGATCTGGTCATTCTCCAAAAAGGATTTAGCACTCCAACCGGCCATGATGTCTATAGATGTCCAGCTAAATCTGAATACGATTCTGTAACACCTACTGAATAACATTGATAAGAAGAGCAATTTGGTCTCATTATTTCATCCACCTCTGCTGATAGTGAGGTTAAATATATGAGTTGGAACAAGTGGGGCTAACATTTCAATGTTACAAAGCATAAACTTACAGGTAAAATCAATCAGAGAACTCATGCAGTTAACAGACAGAAATGCTATTAGTGGGAGTAAATAGAAAGTGTGAATAGTGGGCTATATATGGTGTATTGGTGGATAGTAGATGCATAGTGTGGTTGGTGTATTGTGTAGTTGGTTGATTAAGTAATATAGAGTTGCATGATGTTCCTTCTTCATGGAGGTATTTGGGCTCTATATCACATAATAATAATAATAATACTATTCATCATGAAGGTTATTTTCTTGATCATAAATTAGTAAATAATAATATTTGGTTTACTGATCAAGTGTTGATCAGTAAACAGTTGATCAGTTTATTGACTAGTCTTCTTGGATAGCCTTCATGATGAGTTAAAATTTATTTCCAACAATCTGTACTTGAACGGCTATCCAAGAAGACTAGTCAATAAAGTCCTTTTCTCTGAACCACCACAAAGAGAACAAGAAGATATTCAATATATAAAAACGATTGCAATTCCGTTTGTAAGTGGCATCTCCAACAAGCTCACCAATCTCCTCAAACAACACAAAATAAGGGTAACATTTAAACCAATAGAATCTATTCGTAAACTACTAAGATCTCCAAAAGACAATCATCCTTTCTATAAATATGCTGAAGTTTATAATATTCCCTGCTCATGTGGTTCTAGTTACATCGGACAGACTTCGAGAAGCCTTGAAATCAGGCAAAAGGAGCACATTGGCTATGTCAAAAACAGCAGACAGGACATTTCTGGCCTATCGTCTCATTTCTCTACAACTAACCATGTGATCGAGTGGGACAAAAGCTGTTCCCCTTACATAGAGGAAGATTACCATTCAAGAATTTTCAAAGAAGCAGCCACAGTCGCCCGTTCTACCGTAAACCTTAACAGAAACCAAGGCCTAATACTCCCAGAGATATGGAAAACCCTAATCGGAACCTTAAAAACGGAAGAAATGAACTTTAATACAAACTACAGAAAGTTCCTCAGCAACAGCTAGCTGATCTTGTACACGCGATACGTGTTTCACTCACGTTCGATACTATTTTATTTGTAATTATTCTAGTCAGTTTTTATTCTTGTCAGTTTTGCAGTTATGCATAATTGTGAGATTGTTTAAACCTATATGTAAGTGCCCTGAAGATGCCAACAGATAAGTGTGGCGAAACTAGTTGGTTCAGTTAATAAAATTGATCAACACTTGATCGGTAAACCAAATATTATTATTTAATAATAATACTATTTGGAAGGAGGATATGATGCATTTGCATTTGATTAGTAGTGTGGATGTATTGAAGGAGGTGGAGGAGATAAGGGACCTGGAGTGATGATAGATACTGACCTGAAAGTTAGTGGCTATACCGTGAGAACTGAGAAGACAATACAGCAGATTATGGCAGTGATGAGAAACAGGACAATGATATATAGAAATAAAGAGGTTATAATGCCAATGTATACAAAATCCCATATCAGGCTTCATATTGATTGTTGACAAAGATTTCATCACATGATTTTCAAGGAGGTAAAGATATTTTGCAAAGCATCCAAAAAAAAAAAAAAGAAGCAGTGACTGATATGGTGTCAGGTCTCCAGAATACTGGTGGAGGAGGAGGAGTGATATTATTATTATTATTATTATTCAGGCCTCCATGGAGTCAAAAGACTTGTCGTGGGAGGTCCTTCCTAAGAAACACAAAGTCTATCAAGACTCAATTAAGATATTTCTTTGAAAGATAAGATTAAGATATATTCTTTGGAATGTGGAATGCAAGGACAGATTGATAAATTGCATAGCCCTGTCAATAGAAGGAAGAGGGGAGGTTGTTATCAGGTTAACATGGAAGACATTTTTCATAGAATGGGAGGGGGGTAGAACAAGAGGCCATTGCTGGAAACTGTATAAGGAGGGTGTGAGCAGAGGAGTGAGGAGCAGGTTCTTTGCATGGAGAGTGGTTGGTGAGTGGAATGCATTGCCTGAGTGTGTTGTGAATTAGACAAGACACATTGAATCAATTTAAAGCACGGTTGGATGAGCATTGTGTACCATAGTGTGTACCTCCCATGATGAGTTGCTGACTCCATGGAGGTCAGATGTTAATAATAATAAGTATTGAGGGTTTTTACCAGATTAATGCAGGAGGAGATTTTTCACAGAACAGAAGGAGGCAGAATCAAAACAAGAGCCACTTGTAAGTCATTTAAGGAAAGCTTGTGTAAGAGAGTCAAGAGTAGGTTTTTTTAGTTAAGAAATAGCAGGTGAGTGGAATGCATTACCTGAATGTTATTATTATTACCTCCATGGAGTCATAAGACTCATTGTGGTAGGTCTGTCTTAGTCAACATAGAGTCATTACACCCCTTAAACTCACTCACTGTCTGCACTCTCACCACCTTCTCAAGCAGTGTGTTCCATGCTCATATGACACTTTCAGCAATGACTGCTTGTCCTTTCACTCATTTTATTATATGAAATGTTTCCTGATGTCAGTTGAGTAAATATATCTCAACAGCTTAAATGTCCTCATATGACTTCTTCATTTCCTTTCCACAAACCTATGCATATTACATGAACTCAACCAATGTTCTGCATTTCTGACATTTTTGTTATCTGCCTTTCCACCGTCAGATCTGAGTACAGTAATCCAGGTGTAGCCTAATCAAGGTTTTATAGTGGTACAATTACCTTATTTTCTCTGCTAGTCAATGTTCTCCTCAGTACTGCCACAGTACTCTGTGTTAGCTTCGTGACCTTTACAGTATGTCTCTGAAATTCATATTTCTGTATACAATCACCCAAAGATCCCCTGCTTCTTGCACTTTTTTCAGTATAACTCCACCAAATGGGTATTCTGTCTCCCAACTATGGAGCCTAAATTTCAAAGCCTTACATTTAGTTGCCTTAAAAACATCCTATTCATTAGCCACCTTTCTAGCTTTGACATAATACTGCATGACATGCTAATCTTATTATTATTACGTGACACCTCCAAGGAGCCCAAAGACTCATCAAGGGAGGGCACCGACTCTACAACTCCCCATTTCCACCACTCAGTCCACCAACTACAGCGAACCACATCATCTACACCAATGTCATCTACTGCCCACCACCACCAGTATTTTCACAGACACTCACAAACATCCATACCCACAGCCTTTTCACTGGGGAGCAGATACACTAACCACTCAGCCAACCAGGCCGGTAAAAAATATGCAGCCAACAGGATGTTAATATTATTGTTATAAGTTTCCATAGCTCAAATGGTAATGATCCCTTGGCTTGGAAGACTTGCTTTGAATCCTGCCTAGTGTATGGTAAATCTTTATAAGACCTTTTTAACAGAATCCTCCAAGAAATTCAGACTTTTCATCCTGTATAGCAGAAGACAAACTGATAAGAGTCTGTTATGTCTATTTGCAATATGCAATTGACAGACACAAGCAACTATACAGATACAATTACTCTTCCTATTATATTATTAATAGCATTTCTGTAAAGCCAAATTACTTGGCCATGACAAACCCTTCACTCTAATATGTTAAGGGGAAGGTGAGATGAAATTATTATTATTGTTATAATAAAAAATATGCATGGATTAATTGTGAGAGGTATCATTCTGTGAACAAAATACCTATCATATTGAACCCTGATTTTCTTCACACTCACTGTTCATATTCAGCATGAATTCCATTCACTGACCATGCTCCATGTAAACATCTACACTTAACTCTTTTTTTCTTGACACACCTTTATGCAACTTCCAGGGATGATCTCTCTCATTCTCCTCCTTTCAGCCTCCTCCATGACAATGCCTTCTGTATATTAATTTTATAAAATTCCCTCACCAATTTAAACATCTTTATCATCTTATCTCTTTTCTGTCTATCCACTAAACTTTGCACTTTACATTTCCTCAGCTTTTCCCATAATCACAATTCCAGAGTTCTGATATTACCTTAGTCATTCATCTCTGGAACTTTTCCACAGTTTCACATCATAAAACTAGGTGACCAAATCTGCATACAATAGTCCATGCATAATTTGATCAGTGTATTTATAAAGCGACATAAGATCTATTTATCTCCACTTGTTGGTGTCTGGAGATAAATAGATCCCTTATCAAAGCAGTAATGCATGATTGTGTAGTTTTTTAGCACTTGCTGTGTGCCCTCTAAACTTTGGGCTTCTGTTTATTATCAGCTCTAAATCCCTAAATCTATCCATCTCCTAAAGCAAAGTTCTGTCAGTCCAGTATAGCTAACAGCCTTATACACTACAATGCATGACACTTTTCATTAAGTAATATAAAACTACAACTCCTCTCATTTGTCCATGCCAAAAATCTACTTAAATCTTCTTGATGGGAGTTAATATCAGAATCACTTTTTATAACTCCCCACCCCAACTTTGCAACATCAGCAAATAACTGAAGATTCCCTGCCAGTTTGCATGAAATATCATTAATAAATACGTTAAACAGTAAGGACCCAAGAACAGAATCCTGCAGTACACTACTGGTTACCTTCTTTTTTTTTCTGGCCTGCCTTATTAACATCCATCATATTGATGAAGAACTTTCAGGCGCAAACTTTGTTTGCTCACACTTGGATAAAGGATTAAACTAAATTTATTATACTCTAACCAAGTGAAAAATAAACTTTCAACATCTTTCTCTAAATCCAGAGTAATTTATTAAAAAAGGGTGGCACACCATTTGGCAACTCCTATAGGTAGAGATGATGACCTGCTCATGCTTCTGCCTGGTATCTCCACTTGTGCCTGGCTCCCACTGAAGAGACCTCAATAAAGGTCGAAACTAGTCTGGGTTGTGGCCCTTCCCTTAATGCATAACATTAGATATATCTGCAAAGAGATGTATTTTGCATTATGGGAGATACTGAGATAGGAGTGTTGGTAGCTTGTGCCACCTTTGCAAGGAGTGCCCTGGTGTTGTACCACCTTACCCCAGTCCTGAAGATACTTTCAGGCGCAAACTTTGTTTGCTCACACTTGGATCAAGGATTAAACTAAATTTATTATCCATGATATTGAGTTTATTACATCTCTTATTCTTTCATGTAAAGTCACTCTAACATCATTTGCCTCTCTTCTAGATGTGGCACATCATTATTCACATCAGCATTATATACATAAGAAAGTGCTTATTAAACAATTTAGTTACATTGTTTTCAGTAGTCATTTTATAACTATAATATCTACCATTATTCCTCTTCTTCCATAATTATTCTTCCTCTTATGTCACATAGAAGAAATTTTGAATTTTCTTTGGTCCAATTATATATTGTACTTTCTCTTTTTTTACTATGCTTGTTACTTTTCTGGTGTGCATTTTATATTCTTCATGCATCCCATCACTGTCAAGTATCTTATATCTTCTCTTCATTTTTGCATTGTTTGCCTAATTTCACTGTTCATCTATTTCACTTCTACCTTATTTATTCAATTAATTCTTGATATATATAGTAAAATTGCTTGTGCTAGATGTATCCTCATAGTTGTAAATTGCATAAACTGGTTGATAGGTAGAAAAGAGGAGATATAATAGAAACATATAAGTCACTAAAGGGATTTTCTATAACCAGTAGATGGTATTAGTGTAGCTGATGATGGTAGTTGCAGTTCATTGTAGTTGGTAGATTGAGTAGTGGAGATGGAGAGATGTGGAATGGGTGCCCTTCCTTGATGAGTCTTTGGACTCCTTGGAGGTGTCATGTAATTAAAAAAATTTTTTTTAATTACATTACATACATTTGTTACAGTTACTACATACATTACATACATTTGATTACATATGATACAACATTACTTACATTTGTTTACATATGATATATTACATACATTTGTTTACATATAATACATACATTACATACATTGGTTTACATGTGATACGTACATTACATGCATTTGGTTACATATGATACATACTTTTTTTATTTATTTATTTATTAAAAAAAAATTTTTTTTTTGTATCTTGGATTAGAAGTAGTTTCTCAGCTTTCATCCTCGAAGCTTATATGCAAACTTATCTGAGGATGACACCAGTTGGTTATTTATTGGTTTGTTTGCTGTGTTGGGGAGCTATGAAATCTATGATTGAAAAATTTGCACACACGCGTGCACGCACGCACACACACACAATAACTTGGAATGTATTGATGCGTCACTGAACTGGGTGCCTGAATGAATATATTGTGTTTCATTAAGTTTGTATGGTATTTTGCGTGTTTCTTGTTCATAGCATGTCCTTAGAGCTCTTTTCAGGCTATTGTAGTTTGTAAGGTTTCTGTATTCAAAAGGCAATTTGTTTATCATGTCTGGAATGTTTTGTGTGTCCTTTCCATAGTGATTATTGTATTTATATGTGATATAATTAGTTGTCTGAGGTCTTGTTATGCGATATGTATTTCTGACTGTCCTGTAGTTGGCATCTAAATAATGTTTTAGCAAAGCTGCATAGTGACATAAATGTTTTGCTGTTAGTATTTTGTGTTCTGATTTGCGGTGTATATAAAGTCCTTACTGTTTCTTGTTCCCAAAAGATCAGTTTTATCATTTTGTACTGTAACCACATTAACATTAATCTATTTAGTTTGTAGGGTGCACAGAAAGCATACATTGTTATAGCATATCTTAGTATATTTTGGCATAGTGCTTTGTATATTAGTGTTTTTAGGCGTGTGGTAACCATGTCTTTTAACCTGTAGCATTTGCCAGTTATTGTTTGGAGTTTGCTGTGTAGATGGTTTTTGTGGCTATTCCAGTTCATATCTGCATTGAAGTAAATTCCAAGGTATTGTATTGTTTCTATCTGAGTGATTGTAGTGGATTTGCTGTTCTGTGTGTTTTTTATGTTGGAGAGTGGATGTTGGATGGTTGTATATTTGTTATCAACTGGTCGAGTCAGTGAATTTCAGAATATTATTCATTTTGTCTTATCTGAGTTTAGGTGTATGGAATTTTTCGTGAGCCAGTCTGTGATCAGATTTATGTCATGTTGCATATTTGTTTGGGCTATGTTTGTGTTATTATGGATGGATATTATCACTGTATCGTCTGCGTATTGGAATATCTTACCTTTGAGAGGTAGCTGATTAATATCGTGGATGTAAATGTTGAATAGAGTTGGGGATAGTACAGCTTCCTGTGGCACTCCACAGGTTACTGGTAGCTCTCTACTTCGGTTTG
This sequence comes from Typopeltis vanoorti, assembly GCF_054136105.1. NCBI lineage: Eukaryota > Metazoa > Arthropoda > Arachnida > Uropygi > Thelyphonidae > Typopeltis > Typopeltis vanoorti. The sequence continues at coordinate 116,078,196 of NC_143552.1, forward strand.
ACGCGATACATGTGATATGCTTTCTATTTTGGAGGTAGTTTGTAAACCACCTGTGCAGAGGCCCATCTATTCCAACATGCCTCAGCTTATCTAACAAGATTTGATGTGTGAGTGTATCAAATGCTTTAGTTAGATCAATAAAGACTACCATGCAGTGGCGGCCCATGAAGCTTTAAGTGGGGGTGCTGCCTATACAAAATAATTTAAAAAAAATTATTTTTTTCCTAATTAGTAACCAGCTTATTAATAAATAAATTTGTAGATTTATTTATTAATAAATTGGTTACTGATTAGGAAAAAAAGAATTTTTTAAAAATTATTTTGTATAGGCAGCACCCTCACTTAAAGCTTCACGGGCCGCAACTGCTACCATGGCAATTTTGTTTTTGTCTAAGGTGGTATTAATTACATCTGTAAAGTCTTCCAAGAGAGATGTTGTTCCCTTATTTTTCTGAAAACCATATTGTGTTTTGGGGATAATATGAAAGGTCTCTGTATACGTTACGAGTTTCTTCCGTATGATCCACTCCATAATTTGATTGATAATTGGTAATGTTGCTATGGGTCAGTAATTATTATTATTATTATTATTCAGGCCTCCATGGAGTCAAAAGACTCATCGTGGGAGGTCCTTCCTAAGAACATAAAGTCTGTCAAGACTCATCGAGGGGAGGTTCCCCCCTAAGAAACACAAACTCAATCATACCACTCCTTAAACTCATTGACCGTTCCCGCCCTCACCACTCTATCAGGCAATGCATTCCACGGCTCAACCACCCTCCATGCAAAGAAACCACTCCTCACCCTCTTGCTCACAGTTTCCTTTCGTAACTTCCAGGGATGGCTTCTTGTCATCACTCCTTCCCGCTGTTCAACCAACCGAAAGAACTCACCGATGTCAACCCTGTAACCACCTCACAACAGTTTAAAAGTCTCAATCATATCACCTCTCCTTCTTCTATCCGCCAAACTCTGCAGTCCACTTTCCCTTAGCCGATTCTCATAACTATCCTTGTACAGTCCTGAGACTATCTTTGTCATCTGTCTTTGTATCTTTTCCACAGTTAATTTATCCCCTTCAAATCCTGGGGACTAAATCTGAGAACAATAATCCAAGTGTGATCTGACCAGAGACTTATACAATGGAATGATAACCCTCTTATCGCTGCAGGTCAGTGTTCTTCTCATAATTGCAGCAATCCTCTGTGTTACCTTCACCACCTTTGCAATATGTCCCCTAAACTTCAGGTTTCTATCAATCATTAACACCAGATCGCTTGTCTCCCCAACTTCCTCCAGTATAACTCATGCAGCATCCCATCGATGTTTCCCAAACCTCAAGACCTTACATTTTGCTGCATTAAACACCCCCATTCATTTGCCCATCTATCTAGCTTATTCAGATCCTCTTGCAGGGCTACCACATCTGCACTATTACTAATAATCCTTCCCAGCTTCGCATCATCTGCAAACAACTGAATATCCCCTTGCAATCCACTGGCAATGTCATTGATATAAAGGTTAAACAATATAGGTCCTAGTACTGAGCCCTGTGGGACCCCACTTGTAACCTTCTGTCTCCTTGAAACTACTCCACCATACACAACTCTCTGATACTTATCAGATAGCCAATCCTGAATCCAGTTGACCAATCTGACATCCAGACCCATGTGCTGCAACTTAAATATCAGCTTATCATGTGGCACCCTGTCAAATGCCTTTGCTAAGTCTAAGAAAATTGCAGTATATGCCTTTCCCTCATCTAATGTTCTTGTAACTTTATTATAAAAGGCTAGCATATTGCTAAACCAAGAGCGCCCTTTCACAAATCCACGTTGACTCTCACAGATAACATTACCCTCATCTGCTCAGTGCTGTATACGGTCCCTCACTGCTTTCTCCAAGATCTTAACAACTACTGATGACACACAGACTAGTCTATAATTAGACACCTCCAGTCTGTTACCACCCTTATGCAATGGCACTATCTTACCTTCCTTCCATTCCCTGGGCACCTTTGCCGAAGCCAGACTTTCATTGAAAAGCCAGGTTAAAGGCACTGTCAGTTCCGTAGCACATTCTCTCAAAACTCGTGGTGAAATAACATCCAGTCCAAAAGCTTTATTGACATCCAGAGTACTCAGTATCTGAAACACACTCTCCTCCTGTACCTCTAAACCTTGAACCTGCCCTATCCCTCTAGCATTAAAACTGACTCCTCCAGGATGAAATACTCCAATAAAGAGATCATTGAACAATTCCACTATTTCCTCTGCATCAGTCACTCTATTCCCATTTTTATCCCACAATATCATTCTTCCTCAGTCATTTCTCCTCCTACTGGCCACATAGCTAAAAAATTCCCTACGATTTTCTTTGGATCTTAGGGCCAATCTCCTCTCATATTCCAGTTTCGCTTTCCTTACCACAGTAGTCACTCTTCTGGCCTGTGTCTTATATTCTTCACGCATTCTCTCTTCACCTGTCTCCTTATATCTCTTCCATAGCCTCTTTTTCACATGCAATTCCTGTTTAATATTGTTTGTCATCCACTTTACTCCAAATTGTGTCCTCTTCTTCACTCGTGGTATACAACTTACCATTGCTGCTAACAAATATTCTTTCACAATTTCCCATGCACTAACGATATCCCGGCCTTCCAATTCCTCCCTCCATGAAACTTCCCGAAGTTGACGTCTAAGACTATTATAATCACCTGCATTATAATTCCACATAAGTTCCCGTCTCTTTGATACTCCTGCATGTCTATTCATTTTCCAAGTCAAAACCATATGGTCACTCTCTCCAACTGGTGGGAGAGATGTCATCTCAGTTATTATCAACTCTTCTGATGCTATAACCAAATCTAAAACTCATGAACCTCTTGTTCCCTCTGTTACATGTTGCCTAAGACATTTGTCCCTCAAGAATTCTAGAAATTCCATTCCACTATTGCTGCATGCATCTTCCTCTCTCCAATTTATACTACTGTAGTTAAAATCTCCCATAACAATCATTCTTCTTGCACTTGCCAAACTTAGCTGTCTAAACATCTCCTGGTCCCCAACCTCTGTGCTCCTGGGTCTGTAGCAACACCCCACTAAACATCCTGTCTTGCCTACCTCTACCTCACACCATATGCTCTCAAAATCATTTGTCTCACTTCCTTCCAAAGCCTCCACTCTTTGAGGACATAGGTCATCACTTATCATAAGCAGTACTACCCCACCACCACGCTTTCCCCTCCTATCCTGACAAAAAATGCTATATCCAGCGACTTCTATTCCTGTTATTATATCCCCTTCTGTCAACTATGTCTCAGTGATCCCAATAATTTTTAGCCAGGCTGATGCTATCTGCACCACCAATTCCTCTCCCTTATTCCGGATACTCCTGGCATTAGTATAAAACATATAAATGCTATTGTTTCTATATCCAGCATTATCCCTTCTAGACTCCACTGGGCTCAGTGTTACCTGACATCGTCTCCTTTCTCCCAATATCCATTCTCACAAGAGGCCACCCCTGCTATCATCCTCCCTATTACACTCTGACTCTTTTAGAACAGCAATCTCTCCAGATGCCTACGTCCTTCCTCATTCAAATGTAAACGGTCTCTCGCATACAATTCCTCTCTTTCCTCAAACACACTCCAAGCATCCCCATATACCAGTCCTCTCTTGTCACACATTCTTGCTATTATGCCATTCAATATCACCGCTCTTCTGCTCAGCTCATCATTATCATACCTAGGCAACACACACACTATTTTTCCTCTCTCTGTCTTCTTCCGTACAGTCTCAAGCAAAAACCTCATATCTCTCGCTGCCCGACTTACATTACCACTCAAGTCATTCGTTCCTACCATCACAATCATCTCATCCACCCTTTCACCTCTCTTAATTGCCATAGCCACCCTTTCTATTGTTCCTCCTGGCAAACACTCCTCACGAATCCTATCTTGAACACCAATGTATCATTGAGTCGCCATACATTATACCTCTTACCATTCCCTCTCTCCTATTGTTTCCATTCTCTCTTCTTCTTTCATTCCCATAGGTCTCTCTCATTCCCTCTCCTCTACTGCTATTCTCTCTTCTAGCATTCCCATACCTCTCTCTCCTATTGTTTCCATTCTCTCCTCTTCTAGCACTCCCATACATCTCTCTCATTCCATCTCTCCTACTGTTTCCATTTTCTCCACTTCTAGCACTTCCATATCCCTCTCTCATTCTGTCTCTCCTACTGTTTCCATCCTCTCGTCTTCTAGCATTCCCATACCTCTCTCTCATTCCATCTCTCCTACCGTTTCCATTCTCTCCTCTTCTAGCACTTCCATATCTCTCTCTCATTCTGTCTCTTCTACTGTTTCCATCCTCTCGTCTGCTAGCCTTCCCATACTTCGCTCTCATTCCCTCTCTTCTACTGTTTCCATTCTCTCCTCTTCTAGCATCCCCCATACCTCTCACTCATACTCCCTAAATTCTCTCTCTCTCCTACTCTGATTCTCCTTGCATTTATCTCTTCCATTCTCCTAATCTTATCTTTCATACTTCTGCTCTCATTCACAAGACATTCCACCTCCTCTTTCAACTCATCTATCTCCCTCTGCAGGTCAGTCACTCTTAATCTAAATTCACTCTCCCAAACAAAACCATCTCCTAAACTTTCACAGTCACTCACACCTTCCACACTATCAACTATTATTTTCTCATTCATATATATCTTTTTTTCATTCTCTCCTATCACACTACTTGTCTTCCTACATTCATTCCCTGTTCCTGGAGCAACAAAGTCGGATATCGATATTTCTAATGCACTTATTTCCTCCAACTGCCTGCATTTTGCGTATCTACGCTCTCCGCTCTTTTTCACAAGCCACATATCTAATTCCCGAGATGCATACATGCCGCAAGTACTGCATGCCACAAAGTCCCTTATGATATTGCTAATAATTGAGTTCTTAAATAGCGGAGGACTTGGCGATACACCACTTGCGACTGCTGCTGAATCCGTCATCATTCCTTACTGCCGAGTAGTGTAATCGTTAATTATTCAATTAATAAATTCCGTTAAATAAATAGAAAAAAAGTACAAACAATTACAAGCAAAACAAAACATTTAAGTACACTAAATAAAATGAAATATAACTAAATACAGTAATGAAAACTTAGCTTCGTTTTGTCTTCCACCGTTATGCATTCGATTCCGAAGGTAACCAAAATATATTATATCGCGACAGAACTAACAACTTCCAAAAAACAACCACTGAAGTACACTCGTATTCAGAGAAATGATTTAGCACTCAAAAACGTAGAAAAACGTGAAAAAAACGGACTATTCATCAATTAAAAATCACTTTCTTCTACACGGCTCAAATTCACCGCCACATGCTACCACTAGTGATTAAATTTCTTTTTTCCATGTTAATAATAATAATAATAATAATAATAAAAGTTAATTCACTTAGGTATTTATCATTTTATTTATAAATTACCATTACTTTTCAGCAGTCCATGACTATAATTGAATCTGAAGTTATTCAGAAACAGTTTTATATCTGATTTGAACATATTCAGGTAATTTGTTCATGTCTATAAAGTGTGATGGGTCTTTGGACTCCATGAAGATGACTGTACAATAATCATAATAATAACAAGATTGCTTCGGCATGAAGATTTCATCTTCTCAGCAGCACAGCATGGATTTGCTAAGGGGAGCTCATGTTTTAGTAATCTACTTACTTATTACAATAAGGTGACAGCTTCCTTGGACAGAGGAGAGGGATACACAGTAATATACTTAGATTTCGCAAAGGCTTTTGATAGATTACCGCATGATAAGTTGATAGTCAAACTAGAGTGGATAGGGTTGGATATTGGATTAATGCATTGGATTGGAGACTGGCTATCTGATAGGTATCAGCAGGTTGTGTATGGGGGTGGGAAGTAATATCCCAGAAAAGGAATGTCACTAGTGATGTACCTCAGGGGTCTCTATTTTAGGGCCATTACTGTTTAACTTGTATGTTAATGATATTGACAAAGATTTGGGTGAAGATTTTAGTCATTTGCAGATGATGCAAGTTGGGACGAACTATGAAGAGTAGAGACAATGTTGTGGCCTTATAAGAAGACTTGAATAAATTGAGTGATTGGGGATGCGCGTTCAATGTTGCAAAATGTAAGGTTATAAATTTGGGAAACAAAGATGGGATGTAGACTTTATGCTTGGTGGGGATATATTGTTGGAGGTGGAGGAAATAAGAGATCTTGGAGTGAAAATGGATAAGGATCTGAAATTTAGGGGACATGTTGCCAAAATTGTGAAGACAACACAAAGACTTCTGGGAATGATGCAGAGAACACTGACTTGCAGAACTATGGAGATTCTTGCTCCATTATAAAAGGCTTTGATTAGGCCACACATGTACTACCGTGTCCGGATTTGGTCACCTGTTATTCAAAAGGATGAAGAGATGTTGGAAAGGGTCCAGATGCAATTGACTGAGGTAGTTTCTGACCTCTGGAAAGTTGAATATGAGGAAAGATTGAGAAGATGCAATTTACAGAGTCTAGTGGACAGGGGGAATATATGATAGAGACCTACAAGTTAGTAAGTTGTTATACGATCAGTGTCGGAGAGGTTCTACAGACTGTATAAAGAGGGTGTGAGCAGGGGAGTGAGGAGCAGGTTTTTTGCATGCAGAGTTGTGAATGATTGGAATGCCTTGACTGAGAGTGTGGTGTCTGCAGAGAATTTGAGTGTGTTTAAGGCACAGTATGATGAGCTGTGTGTATGATAAAAGGACCTCCTAAATATGTTTTTGACTCCATGGGGTCTTGAGGTAATAATAATATTTTATTTTTGTGAATATTATTATATTACAGTCTTATTATATTATTATATGACAGTATTATATTACAGTCAGAAGTTAACAAGATTACCACTAGTGTCTTTCGACAGAATATGGTTTAATAATTCTCTATGTGAGTATAGTACTTTTGTCTTTATTACTTATTTACTTTTTTTTTTTGTTTTGGTTTTTTACTGTTTACTTTTTGTTTCAGTTATATAACTTTAAATGAGTGAAGAGCAAATTAAACATAAGCCATATAGCAAAAATAAAATAAAGTAAAAAATATATATATATTTATAAAACATTTTAATAATATTTTATTAAATTGATTATCTGCTTCACCAAGATATTGGATATGTCAGATCATTCAGCTTTTTAAATAAGTGATATGAATAAGGTGGGGAGGAGCAGTCTGCATTTTTTCTGCTTATTTGTAGGTTTCATTATCCAGAATACTAAGTGATCACTTTGCAGTTATTACTGCAAAGTCCCCATTTGGATGGTATACTGAGACTGATGTGAGAATTGAGGTAGATGAACTGGAAGTATTTGATATATTGAAAAATAGCAATGTGAATACAACAGCGGGCCTGGATGGTATGTCAGCTCATGTGCTATGGGAATATGCAAGTAAATTGGCAGCCTCTGATCAAGTTATTATTATTATTATTTTGGGCAACTCCAATGAGTCAACACACTCATCAAGGGAGGCCCTAACATCATGTCAAGAACAACTATTCGACATTCACACAGTATCTATCATACCTCGCCTTGAACTCATTCATGGTCATAGTACCCACAACAGACTCTGGCAGCTTATTCCACTCATTTACCACTCTCCAAGTAAAAAACCTAGCTCTGACACCCTTGTTAACCACATTCTTGCCCAGCTTCCATGTATAGCCCCTAGTCCTCCCACCACCAGTCCTATTCTTAAAAATATCTTCTGAATTAATCTTATAGAAACCCTTCAGTAATTTGAATGTCTCAATCATATCATCCCTTTTCCACCTATCAACCAATTTTTGCAACCCACAAATCTTCAACCTGTTCTCATAAGGTTCATTCCACAGACCTGCCACCATCTTGGTCACTCATCTCTGGATCCCCTCCACCTCCTCCCCATCAAGAAGAAACCCTGGTGCCCATATCTGGGCAGAGTAGTCCAAATGGGATCTTATCAGGGCTCGACATAGAGGAACAATAACTTGTTTGTCTCTGCTGGTTAAAGTATTTTTCAGTAACCAAGTGATTTGATGAGCTGATTTAGCCACTTTTGCAATGTTCCCCCTAAACTTCAACTCTCTATCCACCAACACTCCCAAATCCCTGGCCTCATCAATCTCCTGAAGCATGGTTCCACCAATGTGATATACTGCTGCTAATCTTTTCACTCTAAAATGCATAACCTTACACTTTGCCACATTAAATTGACATCCATTTTCCCTAGCCCATTCCTCCAAACTATCCAAATCATCCTGCAAAATTTTGACATCCTGTGCACTCACTGTTGCTCTACCCAACTTTACATCATCAGCAAATAAGTGAACACTTCCTCTCAGATCCTTTCCTATATCGTTAATGGACAAATTGAAAAGTAGTGGTCCAAGAACAGAACCCTGCGGCACACCACTAGTCACAAGCCGTCTTTTGGACTCCACTCCTGAATAAACCACTCTCTGGTATCTCTCCATCAACCACCCTCCTATTCACCTCAGCAACCCTATATCCATCCCCATCTGCTCCAGTTTACTGATTAGAGTTCCATGTGGTATCCGGTCAACGGCCTTGGCAAGGTCCAGTAGAATCACTTTAAAACCATTGCCCTTATCCAGTTCAGCTGCCACTGTGTTATAAAACGTGAGCAAGTTACTGAGGCATGATCTACCCTTCACAAAACCATGTTGTCCTCCATAGAGTATCCTGTTTTCATCTATCCAATCCTGTATTCTTTTCTTGACTAATTTCTCCAAGACCTTGACAATGATTCCTGATATGCTAATCGGTTGGTAATTTACAACAGTAGTCTTGGAACCTCCTTTATGCAGTGGAACTATTTTCCCCTCTTTCCACCCCCTTGGGACTAACCCAGACCTGAGACTCAGATTAAACAAAATGATCAAAGGTACTGACAATTCTTTAGCCACTTCACGTAAGACACGAGTTGGTATACCATCCAATCCCACAGATGTATCGACATTGAGGTTTTGCAATAGACTACTCACCTCCACCTCATTCACATCAATTCCCATATAATATATTGGTTCATTCATTTCTGCAATGTCACCACTGGATGATATACTCTTGCAAAGTGCTTGCTCAGTAATTCAACTATATCAACTGATTCGGTTACCTCCCTGCCATCGGCATTCTTTAAAATCATTCTGTATATGCATTTTTTCTTTTTCTTGCAACATATCGAAAAAACTGTTTGGGATTCTCTTTAGCCTGCATGGCCAATGTTCTTTCGCAATCCTTTTTTGCTTTTCTTACCACCCTCGTTATCCTTCTGGCCTGGACTTTATACTGTTCATGTGCCTGCCTGTCACCTTTCTCCTTAAATTCCCTCCATAGTTGTTTCTTTTTTTGCAGCTCAAGCTTAATGGTGTTATTCATCCATTTAACTCCTACTTGATTTATTATTCGGACTCTAGGTATACAGTCAGCCAATGCTTCATGCAAACACTTTTTAACCGCCTCCCATGCACTGTCACATTCTAGCCCTTGCAGTTGTAAATGTCATGGCAGTGTACCAATCAATCTCCTAAGCTTGTCATACTTACCAGCCCGATAATTCCACATCTACCGTCTTAATTGTAAATTCCACACCTTTAGCCACGCCACCCCCCCAAGTCAAGATCCCATGATCACTCTCACCAATTGGTGGCAACATGGTCATATTCGTTACAGCCAAATTCTCAGATGCAATTACCAGGTCAAGCACGCTCTGACCCCTAGTATTTTCCATTACATGCTGTCGCAGATAGTTATCCCTTAATAACCGCATAAAATCCAATTCCTTCCTCCCATGTGTTCTCTCCTCCTTCCAATCAATGTTACCATAGTTGAAATCTCCCATAATAATTACCCTCCTTGCACTCATTTCTTCTATTTGCTTATGCATACTATCTCCACCTCTATTCCATCACCTGGTCTATAGCAGCACCCAACTGTATATTTTGTTCTGCTAGTTTCAATCTCACTCCAAATAGCCTCAAATGTGCTCTTTTCTCTATCCTGAAGTTCCACTTCTATTCTCCTTGGCTGTAGCTCAAAAGTTGTTTAATGTAAGTCTTACATTAAAAGTTATTTAATGTAAGTCTCTGCTCTGGCAAGGTTCCAAGGGAGTGGAAAAAGGGTACAATAATTCCATTACATAAAGGTGGCTCCAAGACAGAAGTAGCAAATTATATACCAGTTAGTATCTGTGGAGTGGCAAAAGTGGCAAGCAAAATTCAGAAAAGGGTGGTGGATGGATAGGAATATGATAGATACTCTATAGGGAGAAGTATGGCATTGTAAAAGGTAGTTACTGCCTCAGTAATTCATTCACATTTTATAATAAGGTAACAGTGGAATTAGATAAAGGATATTGCTGAATTTTGAAAAGGCATTTGACAGAATACCACATGGAAAACTATTACATAAGTTGGAGCAAAAGCAAATGCATATGTAGTTGGAGGCATGGATAAGGGGTGGCTGATGATATAGCATAAGATTTTTTTTTTTTTGGGGGGGGGGATATTCAGTTGTTTGCTGATGATCCAAAACTGGGTAGTACCAATTTTTTGGTAGAATTCAACCACGTCTCAGAGATCTCAATAATCTTTGGACCGGCTGATGCTATCAGCAGCACTAATTCACCTTCTTTATTCTGGATACTCCTGGCATTAGTATAAAGAATCAAGGCATTGTCACTGTTTCTATACCTATCATTATCCCCCCCCAGACTCCACTGGATTCAGCATTACCCAATGTATTCCCCCTTCTTCTGAGCACCTATTCCCACAAGAGGCCATCCCTGCTACCATCCGCCCTGATAATTTTAGTTTTCCTCGCATTGACACATTGACTCATTCAGAGAACACCATTTTCTGCAGATGCTTATGTCTTCCCTCATTCAAGGGCAAATCATCTCTCGCATACAGTTCCTTTCTGTCCTCAAATGCCTCTGAGCATACACATATTCCAAGCCTCTCTTTTGCCACATTCTGGCTATTATATTATTCCTTATTGATGCACTTCTCTGTAGCTCTGCATTATCATACCTGGGCAACACACTCACTATCCTCCCTTTCTCAGTCTTCTTCCATACAACCTCAAGCATGAACTATAGATCTTTTGGCACCTGATTCACACTACCTCTCAAATCATTCGTGCTTGCCATAACAACATCTCATCTACTCTTTCACCTCACTTAATTTCCATAGCCACACTTTTTATTGTTCCTCCAGGCAAACACTTCTCAGAGATTCTATTTTGCACACCACGGATCATTGAGTCTCCATATATCACACCTCTTACTGCTCTGTTTCTTCCTTGCTCACCTGTATCCCTCACCCTATCTTCTAACACTTTCTTTCTTTCTTTGTTTCCCCTACTTACCTGTTGTCCTGGTATCTCCCCATCCCTGGTTCCAGCACTCTGGCATTTTTCTCATTCCCCCTCTCTTTTACTGGTGTTCCTATCCTCTCCTCTTCTATCATTCCCATAACTCTTTCTCACTCCTACTTTGATTCGCCTTACATTCATCATTCACCAGTCATTTAATCTCTTCTTTCATGCTTCTGAACTCATTCTGGAGACATAAGTTCCTCTTTCAGCACATCTATCTCTCTCTCTGCAAGCTACCTACTTTTGCTCGCCATTCATCCTTCCAATTAACACCATCTTCAAAAACTTCACAATGATTCAAACTTATCTTACTCCCTACTTTTATTTTTTCATTTGCATTTTGCTCGTTATCCTCACCCTTGATGACACGCCTCATTTCTCTCAGTCAGTATTCTCCCATTTCTGATATAATACTACTGAGGTCCATTATACTAATGTCTAAATCACAAAGTTCTTCCCATTTTCTACATTTCCCACATATATGCACTCCCCGATCTCTCATCTGTCCCATATCTAACTGTCGGAATGCATACACATACCACAAAATCCCATAGTATGCTGTGTAAAATGTAGTCCTTGAACTGGGAGGACTTGGTGATAAGCCATTAGCAAACTGAGCTGCAGCTACTGCCATTATAAAAATACTTCAAAGTTTACCTAAAAAGTAAATAACTCAGCCAATTACTCACTCATATAAAACAAAAACTACAATGAATTAAGCTATTATTATTAAATAAATTATGTAAATATGACTTATGATTCAGCACTGCTAATAACAATACAACACATACAATCTGCTATATCATGGTTAACACTGCATGGGAAACTATTGCATAAGTTAGAGTAAATGGGAATAGACAGTGCCATCTAAACATAGTAAGCAGGCGATGCATTGCATTGGGACACCTTCTTCAAGGGACATTGGAGTAGAAAAAATTAAATAAAAACACATTTTAATATTAGCATTTATTAAATGTGGGCACTCAACTTAAAATTACATTGGGACACCAGGACCCACAGAGCTGGCCTCAGAATGGATATGAAGTTAGTAGCGTGGATATGCTGGTGGATGATAAAGAGATACTAGAAAGTGGTGTCTGGTGGATTAGTATCTAGGAGAATAATGGTAACTAGTGGAATGTCTCAAGGTTCTATAATAGGGCTACTATTGTTTAATTTGATAAAGATAAAGTGATAAAGATGATGTAAACATCATGCAGGTTGATTTAATAAACTGGCAGTGTGAGCAAAGATAATCATTGTCAATTTAATATGCAAAGTGTAAGGTCAACAACATATTTTGCATGAAAATATTACATACTGTTTATTACATTGATGGTGCTGGATTGCAGTAAATTGATGAGGCTTGGGACTTAGGGCTGATGTGGACAGAGAGTTGAAGTTCAGAGGGCATACTGCAAAAGTTTGCAAACTAGCTCAAAGGATTACTTGGATGTTGAAGAACACATTAACAAGTAGAGATAGGTTATTATCCTTCTTTATAAAGTCATGATATGGCTGCATCTTGACCACTGTGTATAGATTTCGCTACCTGTGTTTCTTGGGGATGAGGCGATGGAAAGGATCCAGAGACAAGTGACCAAGCTGGTCACTCATCTCCTTATCCTCTGGACAGATCTATGGAATGCTCTCTATTAGGGTATCCATTGAAGGTGTGTGTGTGGGTTGCAAATTTACCTGACAGGCTAGAAAAGAGGGGCTATGTGACAAATATATATTATTAAATAGATCCTATAAGAATGATACAAAATAATTTTTTTTGGCACATGATGAGTAGGAAGTGAGAGAACCAGGGATCACCCCTGGAAATTGTGTAAGAGTGCAGTTATAATAGTATGCAAACTAGATTGTTTAATTGGAGTGTGACGAATGATTGTAATGTTGCCAACAGAAGTTGTGAGTGCCTTGACAATAAATGAGTTTAAGGAGAGGTGTGACAGATATTATGTGAATAAAAGTTAATGAGAGTCTCCTGTGATGAGTCTGGCTCCATGGAGATACCTATATAATAATAATAGTAATAAATCATTTAAAAAATTGAACATATATAAATTATCCATCTATCTATCTATATATTTATACATACATACATATATATTGTTTTGGAACAGTTACAAACATCAAACAAAAGGCAATGCTGAATCATACCTTTTATAATTGGCTATGGAACTAAGCGAAATGATCAGAGGGTTATTTGGTAGTCGTCAGTTGTTAAGCAGGGAGGTTGAATATTATGCAATTTGCTATTGTAATAAAAACAAGAAGCAGTAACATATCATTACTAGCGGACTGTCCTGTGCTCTGCTGTCTTGTCTCACTCCATCATGACTGTTCCACAATGAAGAGTATGACTTCTTCATTCATACTCTCCACTCAATTACATTTTTTTCTCTCCACATTATTACTTTTCATGAAAGCACACTTATGCACTCATCACAGTGTTAACCTGGTAATCCCCCCCCCCACACACATGCAAGATGATGATTAAAAATGATACTCATTTTTTATGTAACTGAAATTCAAGATATCTGTATGGATGAAATAAAAGGAAGAATTTTTTTTATTATTATTAAAAAGAAGAATTTTTCTATTATTATTATTAGGATTCTTCAGACTCTACAGAGTCTGAAGAATCCTGATTTGGGCAATCCAGTCTGCTTATATACTAACAGAATACCTTACAACTGATTTGCAAACTTCTTACACTCACTCACTGATGAGGTACTCACAACCAACTCTGGCAATCCAATCTACTCATTCGCCATTCTCAAACCAAAAATCTTCACACTCTTCCTAACCACATTCTTGTGCAATTTCCAGGTGAAACCTCTTGATCTCTCTCTCTCTCTCCTTGTCATGTAATGAAAATTTATTCTGCATCGGTTGTATAAAACCACTTTGGTAATATATATGTTTCTATCATATCTCTCAGTTTTTATTTAACCAGTTTTCTTACCTACAAATCTTCAATTTGTCTTCATAGGTTTTCCATAGATTATTATTATTATTATTATTATTACCCAAGACCCCATGGAGTCAAAGACTCATCCAGGAGATCCTGCATCTTCCTCACCACTTCTCCATTGTTAAGAAACTCAGGTAACCAACTCTATGCATAACTGTTGGAAGTCCCCCCCCCCCTTGGTTATACTATGAATTAAAAATACCAAGAAATTATATTCTTGGTATTTTGGGGTACTTGTACTGAGGTCTCATCATTGGGAGCCAACCACCCAGAAGTGATACCAAGGTTGAAGTAATACAGAAGTCATATTTTCATATACAATCAAGGTTGAAACCAGTCTGGGTAGTGGCCCTTCCCATGATGCATAGCATTATACATGTTTGTAAGAATATGTACATTGAATTATGTGATATTAAGCCAATTGATTTGAAGTCATTACCCTCTATATACAAGTTGCTCAATTGTGAAGTGACCACATGTAAACTTTGCTTACACTTGGATAAAGGATGAAATCAAGAATATAATTTCTTGGCATCTTTAATTTATTCTATGCACAGCTCCAAACATGACACACCAAAGTCTTATAAAGAGGAATAATAAAAATAATACCCTCCTTATCTTTTGCTTATTAATAACATTCAAGTAATCATGATCTAAGTGATTTTAATTCATCTTAAATTTATTATTTATATTTATATCTTCAGTATTTATTAATGTAATATACAGTTTCTTTTTTTTTTAATTATAAATTGTATATTTATGTCTTAATTCAGTTGTACATTTCTAGTTTTACCAGTGCAGTTTATACAGCCTCCTTTTTATGGTGCAAAGCAAAGCAAGTGAGTTGTCATTTAGTTTTCTATAATAATTGATTTACAGTCTTTCAACATACAAGCAGATTTTTTTTTGGATAAATTATTCATAGTTTTTTCCTGTAGGTACAACAATTATGGAATGTTAGGCAGCATGATTAGTCATGACATAGCCTGTGGTAAGTAGAAGTTTAAATGCCTTTATAGTAACTGGGATTTATTATAGTTTTTTTTTTTTTTTATGTGGTTCCCACCCCACGAAAGGTTAATAGTAAACTTATAGTACATTTGTACAGTAGGTGGACCAAGGATTTTTTTTTCCAATTTTTATCAATTTTATATATTTTTTTGTAATTTTTTATTTATTTTTACATAGTCTAGAACCCTGCTCTAGAGACCAAGCATGGAACTTTTTCATGCCATTTTAGGCCTCTGATAAATGGAGCGTTGATCTCATAATGAGCGATGAAATTCATCTTTAAACTAAAGAAAATTACAAACATCCATGCCCACACATGGGTTTTGAACCCTCAACCTGTTGGTTGGACAGTGGGTATTCTAATATTATTATGTAATACCTCAAAGCAGTCACACTCCTTGGAGGGCAATCTATATCACACAACCCATCATCCACACTACACCTACTGCTCACTTATTCACTATCCATGCACTACACTATCTACAGCCCAATATCATTTTTGCCTGTTAACTCTGTGTGTTTTCTGGTTGGCCAAATTGCAAATACACAGGTCACATTTTGAAGATAATTTGCAACTTATAATTAGTAGCTTTTTTAAGGTAATAGAGCTGACATTTTAAATAATCTGGTCAAAGGTACTGTCAATTATTACCTAGCACATTCTCATAATGCATGAGCTGATCTACCATCTAATCTCATAGCTGCATTCACATCAAAGTTCTGTAATATATTGAACAACTCTAGTCTCTGTTTCCACATCAGTTCTTGTTGCATCTGTCACTGTAGTATCTCACCTGGATTATACACCTTTGCAAAATGATCACTCAGTAATTCAAATATTTCATCTGTTTCACTCTACCATCAGCACTCATTAAAACTATTTTGTCCTAGTCATTGCTTTTACTCACCACATATCAAAAAGAACTCTTTTGGATTATCTCTGGCCTGTTCTGCTGATCACCTTTCTTCTTTATATGCCCTCCACATATTTTTTCCTGCCTTTTTTTTGCACTTCTGTTGATACTCACCTGTTGTCATTTAATCCTCTACCTGTCGAGGTGGATAAATGGTGAAACTGAATTGCACTTCTTATCCATGTTATTCAATAGGTGTTACAGAATCGTATCCAGATTTTGCTGGACATCTATAGACGTCATGGCTGGTTTGGAGGAGGGGGTAATTCCTACTTTGTTTATCCTTCTGACCCTAGATATGCAGTCTGATACTACTTCCTTCAAACAACCCATTACTATGACCTTGTAGTTTCTTATGCCATGGTACTGCTCCAAGCAGTTTCCTGAATTTGTGGTAATTACCAGCTTTGCAATTTCACATATACCCCTTCTTAACTGAAAATCCACGTTTAGCCACTTCCTAGGTCATAACAATGTAAATGTTACATGTGTAATTAGACTTGATTTATCTTTTCTCTCTCTCTTTCTCTTTGTGACCTATATTATTATGGTCAATATTATTAATATTTACAATTATTATGTGTCATCTCCAAGGAGTCCAAGGAATCATTATAGGAACGCATTCTGTACCATGCACTGCCCACTGTCTGTATTACTAATTTACTGTACACACTATTTATGAAATCCATGAGAAAGATCTTGTGGATTTCATAAATTTAGCTAATCTGGTATACATAAAGCTTGTTGCATAATTTATAAACACCTGATATTTTTGAAATGGATTATTATTATTATTATTTTTTTACAGATCTTAGAGGGCCGTGTAATTTTTGGTATAGTTTGTAAGTAACTTTAATATTTACTTCTTTGTTCAACATTAACTTTGTGGTATTTTCGTCTTACCATACCTCAGTGGAAATACTCCTGAGTATAGTAGGGAAAAACTGAAATGATATCTTTGTTTGACGTGGTGATTTTTCTGTATGTAACAGCCTGCAGATGACTTTTTTTTTTTTTTAGGATAACCATGTCAGATAAAGTGATTATAAAATGAGTTGGATTCTTTTATTTTTTTTATCATCAATCAGGATCAAAGTGTATACTTAAGAATTATGTGCAACTGCCGCTTCAGATGGCAATCAAAGTTCTGCAATTCTTTGTACAATAGCAAATGATCAACTCCACAAAGTTACTTTTTTTAATGCAAAACATTGATAATGAAAAAAAAGCAAATCCTAAATCACCAGAAGCAGCACTCACACTGTACATCTGCTTGCTCTTGCATTTCATAATATTGCAGTCATGACACTTGAATCAAACCATCTGACTGAACAGGAGCACATTTGAATACTCTTAAAAATGTTGACCTTAAATGAGTCATTGTGACTCAGTGCTACTGCTAATGTCTGAGAAACAAAAGATATTTTCTTAAGAAAACTGTGTGTAGAACAATGTGATGTCATATTTTTATTCAGTAAATGCAGTCATGTTAAAATTACCTACTTTGTAATTTATCAGTTAAAGCAGTGTAATTTTAAGTCAAGACACAACCAAACAGACAGACTAAATAAGTAATTTCATGAATAAATGAAATCACACCATACATTATATATATGATTTTTATATGATACCATATATGACACCATAAATGATTTGACACCATATACCCACAACGTTTTTTTTGTCTATAAATTACATGTTTTGTCATGCTTGTTTTGCATGTATATGGAATGAAAAACACAAGTTTCTGGGAGGAAAAAACCTGCTACCTCCACGAGATCGGCTAACTCACCTTCATTTGAAAAAGCCCATACAAAGATTCCACTTATCACGATGAGAACTGAACTTAAATCTTTACAGTGAAAGGGTACAATGTCCTGTTGTTCTTCTTGCTTTTCTAATTTGATCTTGTTTCAAGACCATTTTCAGTTAAAGAGAAAAACAATAGAATAACTGAATATTATAGTGCATGTTATAATATACAATGTTGAATGCATGAAGCGAACTCAATCTATAACTATTAGAATGCAAGCAAATGATGCTGAAATTACTTCAAATAATAAAATATTTAGCATGGTCATGTGGTGTTTTGAGTAGGATAACTTCTAAAAAATTTGAAAAGTTTTAGGCAATTATCAATTCTGTTGAGTAGTTGATGAGTTTCAGTGCATCTTTATACAATCTTTCTTTTAGAGAGATTGTATATTGTTTTCTAAGAGAAAACAACTTTGGTGTAACAGTTTAGACTTATTCCAGTGAATTATGTCTAGTAGATATGGTGTGACCAGTAAGACGTAATCTATTATTATCTTCAGACCTCCATGGGGTGAAAGACTCATTATGAGAGTTCCCTCTGTCACTCACTCACTCACACTCACACACATCATACTGTGCCTTAAAAACATTCATATGCTCTGTTAACATCACCCTCTCAGGCAATGCATTCCAATCATTCCACTCTCCAAGCAAAAATTCTGCTTCTCACTACTTTACTCACACCTTTATTATAAAGCTTACAGGGTTGACCTTTTGTTCTCTCACTATTCTCTGAAAAAACCTCTTCAGCGTTCATTTGATAAGAATCCCCCGTAATCTTGATCCTTTTCAAGATTAAGTGATCAAATTTGTACAAAGCAGTCCACATGTGGCCTAATAAATGCCCTATACAAAGGAATCATAATCTCTTTACTTCTACAAATCACTGTTCTCCGCATCATTTCCAGATGGATCTTAGTTTTCAGTAACCTCTCCAAAGCTTTTTATCACAACACCTGAAATACAGGTTAGCCTATAATTTGAAGCTCGAGTTCTGTCACATCCCTTATGAAAGAGTATAGTTTTGCCTTCCTTCTACTCCTTGAAACTTGGCCACATGCAAGACTGATTAAACAAGTATGTCAAGGCAGGTATGTCAACTCCTTGGCATATTCCCTCAGAATGCACAGTGATATATCATCAAGTATGAGACTTGATGATATATTAGCCTTGTTAATATCACTTTATTTAATTCTTCTTATATCTCCTGCTCTCTCACAGTCAGTTCCTCCTCCTCCCTTTAATCTGCACTCAGCTTCTGCATGATATCACATTCATTCACTAGGATGAAATACCTTTATGAATTGTGCATTTAATATCCCAGTTGAACTCTGATTGTTATATGGTATTGGGAAAATTTTAATTTAAACAAAATTGGCTAAAAATAAATAAAGCTGAAAATAATTATCAACCAAGTTACAGAATTTTTTTCATTACAAGATACCCCTACAAGACAACAATATCAAAAATACACAGATTTAAAAACAAAACCCATACATGAATCAAATGACAAAGAAGAGGAATGGGAACATCTGAAACAAATCCTGACAAAAGCAACAACAGAAAGCTTAGGAATAAAGAATAAATGGAACAGAAAAAGAAAGCTGCAAAAGTGGAACAAGGACATAGAAAAGATAATAAAAACAAAAAAAGAGAGTTACCAGAAATTGCTAAAAATCAAAGACAGTAGAAGCAAAAATAGAGTAGAAAAGAAACAGTACAATTTCAAAACAAGAACAAGGAATAAAACATAGAGAATAATAGATTTAACGGTATTGATATGAACACAGATGGATAAGAAAATAACTATTTATTAACTTAGAAGCTAATATTTCACTGGTATTGATTTTCGTAGACAGGCTTATACATTGGTTATGCATTATTAAAACACTTAAGGAATAGAACAACGTAGTTAAGGATATAAATTAAATTAAACTTTAATAAATATTTTCCGATATTTCGACAACGTCACGTTGCCATTTTCTAAAGGAACTTACAAAAAAGTTACGTGCACATAGGCACTACAACACAGAAAGTGGGAATGAAGCTATTGTTCTCCTAACAGTTTTGATGGTGCCCTCTAGCGGGCTAAGTAGGTGTTCTTGACCGTTGGGCTGAAGGTCTGCAGATGTAGGCCTCCCAAATTTGGGGCAGTTGCATACAACTAAATTTGTTGAGGTTTGGAGAATTTCTTAGGGCTGAGGCTGATTCCATAAAGAGTCTTTCAAATTTGTATTTGCTACAGTGTATCACTGTAGCTTTCTTCCACCGTATTCTGTGGCGTGTATCCAGAGCATGGTCCGCAAGCCCAGAATGACTGTATTTGTGAAAACGGATGTAGTCCTTGTGTTCCGAAATTCTGATATTCGCTGTCCTGCCTGTTTGGCCAAAGTAAGACAGTTACCTCCCTATCAATTACAATCCCACCAACTCTCAAATTAGAAAACTTCACAGGCTCCTTAAGAGAGTCACTTCTTGGCATGTAGAAGTTACCAACAGATTAAAGCCGTTTAACTCTATACCCCCCCCCTGTATTTACGGACTCCCAAAAATACACAAAGAAAATGTGCCATTACGTCCCATAGTGGATGGCATTGATTCCCCCACATACAAATTAGCTAAACATTTGGCCAAAGAGCTCGCACACTATACTGGCAACACACCATCACACATAAAAAACTCAGCCCATTTCAAAGCCAGCATAGAAAACCTTACACTCCAATATACTGACATAATGGTCAGCTTTGATGTGTCCTCTTTATTTACAAATGTCCCACTCAAGGAAACTTTAGAGCTAATCCAAGCTAAAGTTTCTCCCGATATCTCAGCCTTATTTCAGTTCACAATGAACTCAGGCTATTTCGTTTGGCAGGGAAAATTCTACAAACAAATAGAGGGGACAGCCATGGGTTCACCACTCTCCCCACCCTTGGCCAATTTCTTTATGGAGACCTTTGAAGAAAAAGCCTTAGCCTCTGCCCCACAAAAACCAACCATATGGCTTCGCTACTTTGATGATGTGTTTGCTATTTGGCCACATGGCTCTGAAACACTTCTCTCCTTCTTAACACACTTAAACAACCAACACCCCAGAATCAAATTCACTCTGGAAAAAGAGGAAAACAACAGCCTCCCTTTCCTAGACACACTAGTCACCCGCCAGCCTAATGGATCCTTGGTTTTCTCAGTTTACAGAAAACCCACCCATACAGGCAGATACATTCACCAACAATCCCCCCCCCCTCACAACAACAATATGGAGTAGTGAAAACACTATACAACAGGGCTAAACTAATCTGTTCAAACGACTTGGCCCTAAACACTGAACTAAATCACATCCTCAACACTTTCTCAGCCAATGGCTACCCCCCCAAAAAAATCCAAAAAATATTAGAACCTACAAACCACAGATCCCCCCCCACACACAAGAAGGATTACTCTAAATCCATCACCATTCCCTATGTCCGAGGCACCTCGGAAAAGATTACCAAAATCTTAAAAAAACATGACCTGACCTCCTGTTACAAACCTTACAGAAAATTGGCATCCCTTATCCACTCCACTAAAGACCAACCACTTCCCCTAGACCTAACTGGTGTTTACCAGGTCCCTTGCAGTTGTAAACTGTCTTACTTTGGCCAAACAGGCAGGACAGCGAATATCAGAATTTCGGAACACAAGGACTACATCTGTTTTCACAAATACAGTCATTCTGGGCTTGCGGACCATGCTCTGGATACACACCACAGAATACGGTGGAAGAAAGCTACAGTGATACACCGTAGCAAATACAAATTTGAAAGACTCTTTATGGAATCAGCCTCAGCCCTAAGAAATTCTCCAAACCTCAACAAATTTGGTTGTATGCGACTGCCCCAAATTTGGGAGGCCTACATCTGCAGACCTTCAGCCCAACGGCCAAGAACACCTACTTAGTCCGCTAGAGGGCACCATCAGGACTGTTAGGAGAACAATAGCTTCATCTCTTCATTCCCAGTTTCTGTGTTGTAGTGCCTACGTGCACGTAACTTTTTTGTAAGTTCCTTTAGAAAATGGCAACATGACGTTGCCGAAATATCGGAAAATATTTATTAAAGTTTAATTTAATTTATATCCTTAACTACGTTGTTCTATTCCTTAAGTGTTTTAATAATTCACTGGTATTATATCCAGCATCTTCAGAGCACACAACACTAAGTTTGTTACAAATGCAAGACAACCACAATCCAGTGTAACAGTCTTAATAATAGTCTTAGAAAGTTTGAAAAAAATAAAATAAAATAAAAGTAATAAATATTAATTTGGTCTTAGGATGATTGTCTCATAAATCTTTGGTAGATTTATACAGCCATACTTGTTAAGGTTTAGAGTATGTTTTAAGGCTTCTGTTGATTCCAGGAACAACTTCTCTGACTTGTAGAAGCTTCTGTGCATTACTTTTGTTTTTTTTCCAATTGATCCTGTGTGCTGGGGTATCCAAAGCATGGTCTGCCAGACCCAACTTGCCATAGCAAAAGTGTTGGATATATTTTTTGTGTTCACTGAGGCGGATGTCCACAGTTCTTCCTGTCTGTCCATAGTAGGCTTGATGGCAAGAACAGGGCACTTCATAGACTCCTGGATGTGATAAAGGAGTGCATTTGTCCTTAGGTGAATGGATGAGAGTTGCTAATTTCACATAAGGTTTAAATATTATTTAAACCTTATGTGAAATTAGACTCCATGCTCAAAGTCCTCATGATGCTACATTTGTGAGAATGAAATACTTCAGTGAATTGCTTGTTCAGCTACAAAATAGATAAAATACTATTAAATAAAATATATAGCCCCATTATCCCACCTCAAATACACAGGAGCACAACATTACCATTTCTATTCCCTATATCAGAAATACATCAGAAAAGATAGCCAAAGTACTGACGAAACATGGCCTTCGTACCACATTCAAACCTCATGTTAAACTAGCAACTCTGATCTGCTCTCCTAAGGATAAATTCACCCTCTGGCACACCCTGGAGTGCATGGAGTTCTCTGTGACTGACTTGGCCTACTATGGGCAAACAGGAAGATCAGTTAACATCTGCCTGGAAGAACATATAAAATACATTTGCTATTATTACTAAGGCAAGTCAGGACTGGCAAACCACATTTTGGACACTCCTTCACACAGGATTAGATGGAAGAAAACGAATGTACTATTTAGAAGTCATTACAGATCTGAAAGATTATTTTTTGAGTCAGCCATAGCTTTGAAGAATTCTCCTAACCTAAATAAATACAGTTGCATTAACTGACCAAAAATTTGGTAGACTGTTATCTTAAGAGCAACTCCCACATAGCTGTAATGTTTTTTTTTTTTTTTTTACAACATTAGAGGGCACCAAAATAGGACTTTAGATTACTGAAAATAAGAGCCAACAGGCTTCACTTCGGCGAAGTTAAATTATTCAAAATTAAGTGGATATTGAATACCACATTATTTCTTAGCTGAATATAGAAAATTATACATATAAAGTTCGGCGAGTCCAAGCGTAAGCCAACACCTGGTAGTGCAATGCTAGGGCAACTCGTAGTAAAGGTGGAGCAAGATCCGATCACTGTTCTTAGTATTTTCTCATAATGTAAAACACAGCTCCTAGGAGATGTATTACTGTTCTACATTATGAGAGAAGGTCACTACCCAGACCAGTTTCGACCTTTTTTGAGGTCTCGTCAGTGAGTAGGCAGACCTAGATGTAATACTAAGGTTTCAATAGTCAGAGCTTGTATCTTTACTGTATGAGTTGCGAAAAGGTGCATAAATACTTATTTTCAGTAATTGTATTTGTGCACCTTTTTGCAACTTGTACAGTAAAGATACAAGCTCTGACTATTGAAACCTTCGTATTACGTCCAGGTCTGCCTACTCTCTGACGATCACCCCAAAGAGGGTTGAAACTGTCTACTCACCGAGATCTCCAAAGATGGTTGAAACCGGTGCGAGTTAGGCTTGGGTTCCGAGAGGCTCTGCTTGGAGATAGGTTTTTGCTTTTCTCTGAGTGGGGCCACTGCTGAGATTATGGCTCTGCTTGGTGGTGGGGTGAGCCTGCCACCAGGTAGAGCCAGTGCTGAGAAGTTCTTCCCGGTGATGGGGTGAGCCTGTCAGTGAGTAGAACAATGTTGAGTTGAGCAATCTTTCGGGATCGTCTTATTTTTAGAGCCCGCTTCGCCTATACAAAGGTCAAAACCGGTCTGGGTAGTGACCTTCTCTCATAATGTAGAACAGTAATACATCTCCTAAGAGCTGTGTTTTACATTATGAGAAAATACTAAGAACAGTGATCAAAGCTTGCTCCACCTTTACTACGAGTTGCCCTAGCATTGCACTACCAGGTGTTGGCTTATGCTTGGACTCGCCGAACTTTATATATATAGTTTTTTTTTCTATATTGGCATGAAACTCTTAGATTTGATTTTCTATCTTTGAGTTTCTTATTCGGCTTAGAAATAATATGGTATTCGATATCCACTTAATTTTGAAGGACTTTAGATCTTTTGTCTATTGCAATTGTATTGTTTCACTTACTTACTGTTGTGCATACAAGCTGTGTTGTACTCTGATGATGCTGATTTGCAATTCAGTGAAATATAAACAGTTAATAAGAGTTCTGATGAAATTAACCATGGAAATATTTATAGAAGATGCATGCA
This sequence comes from Typopeltis vanoorti, assembly GCF_054136105.1. NCBI lineage: Eukaryota > Metazoa > Arthropoda > Arachnida > Uropygi > Thelyphonidae > Typopeltis > Typopeltis vanoorti. Next base: position 116,103,085 of record NC_143552.1, read on the forward strand.
GTAGATACCAGATGCCTGTGCAAAAGTGGTTGGAGTTGGTAAGAGATGAGTCATTTATCTGGCTGACTGCTCTCTTCTGTACTGAATTGAGTATTTTAGGGAACTCGTATGGGCACTTCCCCAAATGTGTGAACAGTACTTGATGGACTTGTGATTTCCACAGGATTAATAGCTGTTTGGGGGTATGGTAATGTGCTGAATGAAAGAATCTTAATTTTTGGATACCAAGGAGGCAATGGTTGTAATGTGTTTATTATTATTATTATGAGAGAACTCCAGGGAGTTCATATACTACATGCACCAGCTATCATACTTCTTGAATTCATTCACACAACTTGCACACATGGCATCGTTAAATGGCAATCCATTCCAATCACGCACCACTCTATGAGAGAAAAATCTAGATCTCACTCCCCTTCTTAGCAGCATTCATTCTCAGCTTCCAAGGATATCCTCTTGTCCTCTCCCCACCCTCCATAAAACAAAATACTCCATCAACTGAAATCCTGTATGACCTTTCAGAAGTTTGTAAGTTTCAATCATATCACCCATCTTTTTCTGTTGTGATTCTGATACAGTTGAGAGAGTACAAAGCAAAGTGTATCAGAATCAGATATTAGGATTGTGAAATACTGGTTATGAAGACATATTGAGAATTTGTAAACTGCAGACACTAGCAAACAAATTCTCAATCTGTCTTCATAATCAGTATTTTACAATCCTAATATTGTTTTAACACTCCCCTTTGCAATCTCTTAACTGTATCAGAATCGCAACAGAAGCCAAGAGACCGGATCTGTTCGAAATAGTCGAAGTGTGGTCTTATCAAGGCCTTGTAAAGAGACAAAATGACATCCTTATCTTTACATGTCAAAGTTGGTTTCAGCATTGCCATTATCTCTTGAGTTGTATTTGCAATTTTTGCTACATGGCCCCTGAACTTCAACTTCTTATCTATTAACACTCCAAGATCCCTAGCCCGATCAGTTTCTTCTAGCACAATCCTACCAATATAATATGACATTGGATATCTAAATACACTAAAGTGCATACTTTACATTTACTGATATTGAACTGACATCTATTTTCCCATGTCCACAATTCCAGCCTATTCAAATCATTCTGTAAGTACTTCATATCAGCTGCATTCCTGATTATCCTACCTATCTTTGCATCATTAGCAAATAGCTGTATGTCACCTGTCAAATCCTTTCCATGTCATTAATGCACAGATTGAAAAACAATGAACCAAGGACTGATCCTTGTGGAACACGACTGCTTACCTTAAATTTTGCAGACTCACATCCCCCACATACCACTTTTTAATATGTCAGTCAGCATCCTCTTATCCATGCTAATATTTTATAATCCACACCCATATTTTTAAGCTACATGGCAAGTAAGAGGAAGAGTAATAATGTTAAATTCTGAATGAAAGAAAATTTAATCCATAAGTATTTCATTCAGATTTAACAAGCAACAACATTCCGGGAGCTAATATTTGTATATCAGAAAATATGAAACTGATTGTAAATTACCAACAGCATTCGTAATTTAGGTATTTTTCTCTATATATTATGTTATAGTTATTCATCGTAAAAATTCTAGAAGTTAAAACTATGTGAACTTTGTGTAAATATTTGTGTCATGAGGCGAATAAGATAATCAGAATAAGCACTGAAGGCCTGAAGCAAACACGTGCACCAGAGAGGAATTGCGCACGGAAGTTTCCCGCAAAGCACGCTAAGGGGAGACAGTGGCACTGGGTGCAAAGGAGAAGTGAGGTTACGTGGGCAAAGGAGAAAGAACGTGACGTAAGAAGGTAAACATTGCACCTCGGATATATATAGAGCATGGAGGCACCAGCTTGTGGCTTTTTTCCCCTTTCATTCGACTGGTCATCAAGTTCGGGAGATCCCATGGAGGTCATATGAGCACACGGAGATGTCTACAGGCAGCCCACTGGTCAAGCAGTAGATCAGCAAAGTACAGATCCCGATCCTGCAGAAGGTACAGCGCAGATCGACAAGTCATGCCAAGCCACTTAACCCGATAGTGGCAAGCCAGAGTTATTTACTTCGAAGGAGGCGAGTCGTCTCTGAGCCCACCAGTTGATTCTTTTAGATGAAATCAAGTAGGAGCATGGTCAATGAGAAGGAAGCACTCCCGAGACAAGTGTGGAGAAGGCCAAGTATTTCTACGGTCCCTGGTAATGTAAACTTTTGTTCTGTTATGTAATTGTGCTAAGAGGGATAATCATTGTTCGCATAAAGAACTTTCAGTTATTCATGTTTCATTAAATGAAAGGACTCTAGAGCTTATGCAAAGTGAGAAAGTGGAACCTTATGTTCTAAGAAAAAGGATTGTGTAGGAATATGTTAATACCATAAGGTGTACACAGTCTGTTAATTCAATAGCCTTTAGGAATGCTGATTACTGAATGAATGTTTAACTATTAATTGAAGCTCTGATCTAGATTCAATTGAGAATTTGAAGCATGTTGTATAATGTTAAGAGAGAGTTTACATCATTTAATTAATTGACCTTATTCTCAAGGATAGTTGTGAATCTATGCCAGTAATTGTTGTTACCTGTAAAATATTTGACTTGATAATTAAATGTGTTTCTTTTGTATTAATCCAATGACTTGCCTGATTTTGTTCCTATTGTACCACTCATAAAGTCAGAACCAAGGCAAGTCAGAACATAGCCACCTTTATGTTTTACTTTATGTAAAACATAAAGGTGGCTATGACTGCAATTGAAATTTAGTTGTTGTAAGATTTAAGTACTTAACGAATTTATCTAGGAGTTATATAATAGTGTACTATTTTGAGCATTAATTCTCTGATTTCTGAGTTATTCTCTTGTCTAGGATTTAGGGTGGCGCAGCATAATATAAATTTTCCCTAAATTCGAAAAGGGATTAGCACCAGGAACGAAACAAAGGAATTGCAGGTACCCAAAGGCAATTCCTTTCTCTTCCTTACTTTGCACACTGTTGTTAAATTAATCGGCAGCCTAGAATTGTAGTGCGACTGCATGTGAACACAAAAGTTAAATATAAACAATAAGAAATTATATAAAAATAAGAGTAAGAAAATATTACAATAAAAGCAGACTAACATTGGTGGATAGTGATGGCAGCAGTCATTGCATAACGTATGTGAAACAGTGTCTGGATAGATTAGAGCAATTGGAAATGGGAGCAAACGTCAGGACAGTAGTAGAAGAGCGGAAGCTCTTCTACTACTGTCCTGAGTTAGTGAAAATGAAAAATGAAATGAAACATGTGGAAGAGGATATTAAACAGCTAAAGGAGAGATTAGCTGATGATAGGAAGGAGGAAGTTAATCTTATAAAGAAAGAATCAAAGGATTGTCGTATATCAGTGTATGGGGACTCAATCATTAGAGGTGTGATTACTAATAAAGTGCACAAAATATGCTTTCCTGGTGGAACAATAAAGCAAATAACTGATGCATTGCAGAGAAGGAAATAACAGGCCTCAAAATTAGTGGTAGTCATGGGCACAAATGACTTTCTTTGGGAAGAAGAAGAATGTTGATAGAAACTTGAGGAAGTTGATGTAGCAGAATTCAAAATTATAATAATGGAAAAACTCATTTAAATATTATTTAATAGTAAAATTTTCATCTGTGTATCTTAGGCATCTTCAGTACATTTATGAAGCTAATTGAACAATAACTGACAAGTCCAAAGGTCGCCAGCTAAGTTACAAAAAGAACTGCAATATATTATTTCTTCCTTTTTATCTAATGGATATAAGAATTCCTTCATCAAAAGAGCTTTGAGTAGTTTTAATATGTCTTCCTCATCAAATACAGAAGATATAACGCACATTCCTATCCCTTATGTACAAGTCTTATATTCAATACCTTGAACCTGAACAGTCTGGACTTGCAGAACATGCCATCATCACTAGACATAGAGTTCATTGGAAGAAGACGAGACTCTTTCACATAAGTCGGTTCCTCATGGAACGGCTTTATAAAGAAACATGTGAAACTTTACACACACACACACATATATATTTTTTTTTAGTTAGGAAATTTATTGACCTTTTTAGTTATCTTATATTAGCTACTTAGATGGTGCCCTTTGGAATTGTCAGTTATTGTTCAATTAGCTTTATAAATGTATTGAAGATGCCCGTGATACACAAGCGAAAATTTTACTATTAAATAATATTTTATGTGAGTTTTTTCATTATTATAATTTTGAATTCGTATGTCTGCTCACGGTACTTCCTTATTAAAACATCTTAATGCAGCAGGAAGAAGCTAGAAAGAAGAATAGTGTTGTTGGGAAAGTCGTAGGCATGTGACCCAGATATGATAACAGTCAATTGAGAAGGCAAGTAGAGATAATGAACAGTAAGATAACTGAGTTGTGTGAAGGAAAGGGGAGTTCAATTTGTAAATCTGTGGAGTGAATTTGAAGGGAAGTTCAAATAGCATAAAGCCGATGGAGTACATTTGAATAGGTTTGGTGTTGGGCATTTAGAAAGGCTATTGTTTTCTGAGAAGACACAGAGTCAAGAAGTTAATGATTAGAGTCTACCTCTGAAACAGGATAGCACAAATCAACAGATTGTACAGCAGGAGGAAGATGGATATGAGGTGGAAAATGTGGTTGCAGCAGCAGCAGCAGCACAAGGTGATGGAATGCATAAAGGTGAGGATGATACAGGTAAGAATGGAAATCAGTCAGGATAAGGAAAACAGGAGTGGTCAAACCAAAGAGAGAGGTGTAATATAGCAGCTAGAAAAGAGAATGTTGGTGCTGGTAGAATGGCCTCAAATGCACAGCGATTGTTATGTTTATTACACAAATGTAAGAAGTATTCAAAACAAGAGAGCTGAGTTTGTAGCACTGATTGAGATGCTATGCCCAAAAGTAACTGCAATAATGAAACTTGGTTGTGTGAGGAGAATGTGATGTCAGGAATAGAATTAGAAGGATAGAGATGTGAAAAGAGGAGAGGGAGTGCTGTTAATGATTGCAGAGGAATTGTGTCTGCAAAGTGTGGAAATTGATAGTGCATGCACAGATTTTGAATCTATGTGGTGCGAAGTTGAAATAAACAGGTTAGTATATTATTATTATTATTATTACCTCAAGACCTCATGGAGTCAAAGACTCATCTGGGAGGTCCTTTCATCACACACACACACATCTCATCATACCGTGTCTTAAACACACTCAAACTTCTTGCAGACACCACACTCTCAGGCAAGGCATTCCAATCATTCACAACTCTGCACGAAAAAAACCTGCCTCTCACTCCCCTACTCAGACCCTCTTTATACAGTTTCCAGGGATGACCTCTGGTTCTCCACTGATCTCCCACTATTCTCTGTAGAACTTCTCCACCATTGATCCTATAACAACCCCTTACCAACTTGTAGGTCTCTATCATATCTTCCCTCTTCCTCCTGTCCACCAGACTCTGCAAATTACATCTTCTGAATCTTTCCTCATACTCGACATTCCAGAGGTCAGAAACTACCTTAGTCAGTCGCCTTTGGACCCCTTCCAACATATCTGACAGGATGCTGTTCTAGACCAGGGAATGTAGAGAATACTGATTGCAAAATGTTTAGGCAAATTACTTAGGCATGTAAAAAGAAGGTGATCATGATGGGAGACTTTAATTACAGGAATATAGACTGGAAGGAGGAGATAGTATATGGGAACAAGGAGAGTAAGTTTGTTGAATTTCTGAGAGATAAGTATCTTAAGCAGCATGTGATTGAAGCAACTAGAGGCTTTAATGTTTTGGATTTGGTTCACAAGATGTAGTTGTTTATGAAGTGTTGACACTGCCACCGGTTGGTGAGAGTGATCGTGAAGTACTTGTTTGGGAAGTAATGCACTTTTGTGCATTACTTCCCAAACCTTAAACAAGAAAAGGTTACAATTTTATTAATACAGACCAGTATTTTACAATAAACATTTATTAAAACCTACCAGTTTCGCCAGCAAACTGTCTGGCTTTTTCAAGGCATTACGGAGATATGAAAGTAAATGCAAATTAAAAGGAACATAAAAAACGTTGTAAACCAAACTAGTATCTATGGTTACAGGTTTCGCGTGACAGAGATGGCTTATTGTTCTTATTCATTATCACGCATGCGTGTTTGTTGTAGACTTGTAATGTGATTACTGGCTAGCTGTAGTTCAGATTGATTGAGCGAGAGGATCAAGTTTTTCCACGAACTGTTTAGAATTATACCCTGATTTCTGTTGAGGTTTCTGCCGGTTATCAGTACTATTGTGGCTTCCTTAAATACATGATGCCTGTAGTCGTCATCTAGATATGGCATGGAGCTGTTTTGCCAATCTATCGTGTGGTTAGACGTGCAGAAATGATGTGCTAAGCCAGAAGAGATGCTTCTGTTGTGGTTTACATCACCAACATGTTCTTTTTGTCTAATTTCTAAACTTCGTGAAGTTTGTCTGATGTAGGCAAGACCACAGGAGCAGGGAATGTAATATACTCCTGGATATTTGTAGAACGGAACTTTATCTTTTGGAGATCCTAAAACTTGTCTGATGTTGGTGGTTGGTTTGAAGACCACTCTGATGTTGTGGGCTCTTAGTATTCTTGCTATTTGATAAGAAATTGACTTGATGAAAGGTATCACTACAGTAGAAATGTGCTGACGGTGGGATTCTTCTTGTCTGGGGTTGTCATTGTATAGATATTTTTTGATGATGTTTTGAGGATATCCATTTTGTGATAATGTGTTGGCTATTAGTGAGAGTTCATTCTGTGTATCCTCCTCTTCTGATATAAACTTTTTGGCTCTATGTTTCAACATGTGGATAATACTCAGTTTGTGTGACTTGTGATGGTTTGAAGTATAGTGAAGATATCTTCCAGTATCTGTGGGCTTTCTGTAAATGGATAATTTGACACTGTTAGGTTGTTTTTTTATCAAAATATCTAAAAAATGCAGTTGGTTGTTGTTTTCTACTTCCAGAGTGAATTTTATCTTGCTATGTATTGAGTTGATCCACAAACGATTTAAGGTTGTCTAAGCTGTCTTGCCATATGATGAATATATCATCCACATATCTCCACCATGCAGATGGTCTCGGAGAGATTGCAGAGAGAATTTCTTTTTCAAGTTTTTCCATGAAAAGGTCTGCACAAGATGGTGATAGTGGGCTTCCCATTGCTAGGCCTTCTAATTGTTGGTATATGGTGTTGTTAACCTTGAAGAAATTAGATTGAAGGCAGTGTCTAAACATCTGTGTGATGTCTAGAGGAAAGATGTCTTGGATGATGTTTATTACCTCTTCTACTGGAACATTGGTGAAAAGGGATACAACATCTAGGCTGGCTAGCATGTCAGTTGGTGCAATCTTAATGGCTTGGAGTTTATTTACAAAATATTGACTATTCTTGATATAGGATTCTGTTGATCTTATTTTATTATTTAATAAGTTTGCAAGATGTTTTGCCAAAAGGTAGGTTGGTGATGATCTTCCATCAACTATTGGACGGAGAGGTATATCCTGTTTATGTATTTTAGGTGTTCCATATAGTCTTGGGGTGATAGGATGTGAGGATTTTAGTGTTCTCTTCACTTCTTCTGGCCAATTGTTACAATTTCTGAGTAGCTGGTTGTTTCATTATGATTTTTAATTGTGGGGTCTCTGTCTAGGATTTTATAAGTTGAAGTGTGTGATAGTAATACGTTTAACTTATCATAATAATCTTTAGAGTTGAGGATAACTGTAGAATTTCCTTTATCAGCTTTTGTAATAATGATATCTTTATTTTTCTTCAAGTTGAGAATTGCTTTTCTTTCATAAGGAGACATGCATAAGAACAATAAGCCATCTCTGTCACGCAAAACGTGTAACCATAGATACTAGTTTGGTTTACAACGTTTTTTATGTTCCTTTTAATTTGCATTTACTTTCATATCTCCGTAATGCCTTCAAAAAGCCAGACAGTTTGCTGGCGAAACTGGTAGGTTTTAATAAATGGTTATTGTAAAATACTGGTCTGTATTAATAAAATTGTATTTCTATTATAAAAACGACCAAAAATGTATACTTTAAGAAAAGGTTACTGCCAAAAATGGATACATATGGAAGTAATAATAATAAAGCAGGTGATTATTGGAAGCTCTTTAGCCAGTTAGCATATCAGTACGTTGGGTAGATGAGCCAAGCAGAAAAGATGTTGACAATACATGGAAACTCACAAGGCAGTATCTGACAAAAGCAATGTATGACTGCATACTGAGGGTTAAGCGAGTAAATAGAGTGGGAGTGAAATGGATGAACAGCAAAATCAAGCAAGCTGTGCTGGAAAAGAAAATGTTATGGAGGAGGTACAAGATATTTGGTGGTAATGAGATCGATGAAGAGTATAAAGTGCAGGCTAGAAAGGTGATGAGCATGACATAGAAAGAAAAGGTGCAGTATGAGAGGAGATTGGCTGGTCAGGCCAAGGTTAACTCAAGGGAAATTTTCCCCTTCATGGCAAGCAAGAGGAAGAATAATTATGGAAGACTAACATTGATGGATAGTCATTGGCAGCAGACTAACAGCTGCAAAGGATATAGTGGAATTATTGAATGAACACTTTATCAGCCTATATCATACTGGTATAAATGACCCGGTACAATATATAGAAGAGAGACAAGTATTAGGAGAATTGGAAGTGAAAGAAACAGAGGTATATCAGATGTTCGTCGGATTAGATGTGAATAAGGCTGTGGGAATGGATGACATATCACCATGTATTTTTAAGGAATGTGCACCACAGTTGGTTATACCCATGACCTAGTTATTTAACATGTTCACTGCCAACTATGAGTATACTCGTAGTTGGTAAACCAGCCACACAAGCCAGCTACGAGTATACTCGTATGACGCTTACCGCCAGCAACGAGATTACTGTACTGACCTTGAAGAACTGAAATTGCTTGGCTTGTGGAGCTAGCATCAAAACTGTGTATTCTCATAGATGGTATATGCTCTGCACAAGCCAACTATGAGTATACTCGTATGACGCTTACTGCCGGCAACGAGATTACCGTACTGACCTTGAAGAAGTGAAATTGCTCGGCATACGGGAACAGACTATGTTGAAGTAGCGTGGCAGCAAACGTGTTAATGAAAGTGTTGCAATGGTAGGGTTCCTAAGGAGTGGAACGATAGCAAAATAGTACCATTCCACAAGCATGGTTGTAAGACAGAAGTCTCCAACTGTAGGCCAGTCTGTATAACTGCAGTTGTGGTCAAGGTGTTGGAGAGATTGGTAAGGAATTGAGTTGATGGACACAGCATTCTTTATGATGATCAGCATGGATTTGTCAAGAGTAGGTCCTGTTTTAGTAATTTACTTGCCTTTTATAAGGTGACGTTATGCAGATAAGGGAGAATCATATACAGTGATATTCTTAGACTTTACAAAAGCGTTTGATAGATTACCACATGATAAGTTTGGGTACAAGCTGCAGAGGTATATTTGTATATCTCTAATCTCATAGTATATTGGTTAGATGGATCAGAGATGTACTCTCTGAACAATACCATAACAGCAGGTTGTGTATGATGGAGCAGTGTCTCAAAAAAAAAGGTGGATAACCAGTGGTGTGCCCCAGGGTTCTGTTCTTGGGCCCCTGCTGTTTAACTTGTTTGTAAATGATATATCATGTGGACTGACTGTGGATCTTTAGTTGTTTCTGATGATGCAAAGTTCAAAAGAATTAAAGTAGCGCTGCTGATGTTACTTCCCTTCAGGAAGATTTGAATAGACTTTTTACTTGGAAAAAAGAGTGGGGTTGTGGTTTTAATATCAATAAGTGCAAGGTGCTGCATTTTAGAGTGCAGAAATATAAGGCTGTGTACTATATCGATGGTGCCGTACTGTAGAAAGTGCATGAGATAGAGATTTGGGAGTGATGGTTGACAGTAGACTGAAGTTTAGAGGGCATATTGCTAGTGTTGCAAAGACTGCACATCATACTGCTGCTATGATAAGAAGTACTCTAACATGTAGGGATAAGGAGGTGGTTGTGCCACTGTATAAAGCATTGATCAGGCCGCACTTAGTCACTTCGTTTTTCAAAATGATGTGGAGAAATTGGAGAGGTTCAAGAGGCAAGTGACTAAGACAATATCGGGACTTTGGAATGCTGGCTATGAAGAGAAGTGGAAGAAATGTGGATTGCAGAGTTTGGTGGATAGGAGGAAGAGAGGTGATATGATAGAGACATTTAAGTTAGTAAGAGGATTTTATCAGATCAATCTAGAGGGGATTATAAAAAGAGTAGAAGGTGAGAGGGGAAGAACTAAGATCATCCCTAGAAGTTATGTAAAACTGTAGTGAAGAGGGGTGTGAGAGAGTAAATTTTTTACATGGAGAATTGTCATTGAATGGAACACATTACCAGAATTTGTTGTTAATGCAAAGAATGTTAAACATTTTAAGATTCAGTATGATAAATATGTTGTTGGTTGAATGAACCTCCCATGATGAGTCTGTCAACTCTATGGAGGGTGCAATAATAATAATAATAATCTCCAATTTATGCAACCATCTTCCATGTTGTATTCTGTCAAAAGCCTTAGCAAAATCCAAAAGTATCATGCTGCATACATTTCCCTTGTCTAGCTTAATGGTAGCATTATTATAGAATGTGAGCAAGTTGCTAAAACATTAACTTCTCTTAGTAAACCCATGCTGTTCATTGCAAAGTAGAGATTCTGCCAACCCATTTCCGAATGCGGGTCCTAACCAACTTTTCCAAAATCTTCACGACCATTCCTGAGATACTGATTGAGATAGTTGAATACATCGGCATTTGCACCACCCTTGTGCAATGGGAATACCATACATTCTTTCCACTCCTTTGGAATCTTCCCTGTTCTGAGACTCAAATTATAGAAGCCTGGTTAAAGAAATAACTGGTTTAGCTGAATACTTTTTTAGCATTTGTGTTGATATCCCATCCCTGTTGTGCTGATTTCTTATTCAGTTTGTGCAACAACTCTAATACCTCCTCCTCATATGCCTGAGTTTCCTCATCCAGCGAAGAGGTAGCAGTGAGCTCAATGTTGCATATACCAGGTTGCTTTTAGCCAAATGGGCACTGATTAGTTGAACAACCTTTCTGCATCTATCACCATCTGTGTTCAGTAAAGTTATTCTTTCATATTCATTCTTTCTTTTACTTGCAACATATAGATAGAATTCTTTGGGGTTATCTTTAGCTTTCAGCATCAGTTTCTTTTCATACTCAGACAACTTTCTGTACACCAGTTGTAAGTCTTCTGGTCCACTATTAATAATTTTCATAACCAACATCATCCTTATGCATATGGTATTCCTTCTGTATCATCCTTTTCTTACAAATCTCTCGTTTGATAAAATTATATATTAATTTAAGTCCTATCCTATTTATTTGTTGACCTCTCGGGACACATTATGCCAAGAGAGTTTTGATGGCAAGGTAATAATCCTAAGTAGAGAGAGAGATCTCATCTTGCCTATAGATTTGGATGTTGTCAAAGGTAAGCTTAGGATAATATGGTTTGTTTTTGCAAGAAATAAGGCAGGACTGTGTTTTGCAGGCATTGAAATTGACAAGGTTATCTGAGCCTCATTGAAGAATGGTTTGGAGATCAGAATTTAGGCTTGCAGGGATTGCTTTCTGCAGATTGTGGTGATTTGTTTGGTGCAGTGTTTGTCAAGTGATAAGAAGGAATCTAGTGTACTGTCATCTGCAAAACTGCAAATTGAATTGGTAGTCAACTGAGTGTGGGTGAGAGGACAGAACTTTGTGGGACTCCAGCATTAGCTACAGAGTTAGAAAACAGGGAACCATCAACTATCACACACAATGGGCATTCAGCGAAAAAATTGGCAACCCAGTTGCAGAAGTCACAGGACAGACTGAATGATGAAAGCTTACTTAATTGATCGCATCTGGCACAAAGGCCTATTAAGTAAGCTTCTATCATTCAGTTATGTTACACACCTCTTGATAAGTGCCATGGGATTTGATAAAATTTCCCACAGCACTTATCAAGAGGTGTGTAACATAGGTGAGCAGATCCTCTGTTGAATGACATTGGTGAAATCCATACTGGTGGCCATTTAAAGTTATAATGGTTTAATGGCATAAAACCAATTCTACAAATGCCACTTATAGAACAATAATGAAACAGTATAGCTATTAAATTATTATTATTTGTATTAGTTTAAACAAACTTTCACAAAGTCACAGATCAATGTGGGATGTCTCATTCAACCAGCAACATATGTATCATATTGAACCTTAAACTTATCATGCTCTTAGCATTCACTACACCCCCCCCCCCGCTCTGATAGTGCAATGGAAAGTGGTGGATGTGTGAAAACTCATCTCCCACTTTCATTAAAAAAGAAATTTACTTCTCATTCTCTTGTTCTTCTTATTATTATTACGGGACACCTCCAGGGAGTCCAAAGACTCATTGAGAGAGAGAGCACCTACTCTACAAATCTCTGTCTCCATCACTCAGTTCACCAACGCCATCTATTACCCACCACCACCACTAGTATTTCCACAGACAATCACAATATCCATGCCTATAAACCCACAGCCTTTTGGCTGGAAAGCGGATGCCCTAACCACTCGACCAGGCGGCATTCTCCTTTAACTTCCAGTGATGGCCTCTCTTGCTTTCTCTGGTCTATGTATAATCTCCTCCCCCCACTTAAACTTTTCAATATATAGTTCTGTAGTTTGCATTTCCTTAACTGCTAACAAATTTCCTTAGAGTGTCTTAGTTACTCATCTGTGGACTCTCTACAGAGTTTCCTTACTGCACTGGAAATCATTTGACCAAATTTGTGCACAAAAATTCATTTATGTTCTGATCAAGTCTTTGCACTCTGGTAGGTATGACCACTTTCTTATGCTCTACTTGTCAGTACTCCTTATCATCTAATTCATTGTACAGCCACTGATTTCTTATTTGCAGAAGGATCAGACATACCTGTGAAATTTCTGACATTTATATATAACTGTATACTCTCAAGCAAAGGGTAACTTTCGTTTCTTATTGATATTTTTAGATTATCTAAAAATTGCACATTGAAGTTTATGGGAACATTAAGTAAAATATTGTATGTGGCCACATAAGGGTTACCCAAGTTCTTTGATCAGTTCTTTGGCCAGGGAGAAACAAAAATGTCATCCTTATTTCTCTGTGTTCATCACTGAACAAATATCTGAACAATTTAAGCTCACACTTAAATAACAAAAGTAATCCAGTTTTATCTGAGGGCGCTAGTGGGTCAAGCGCTACGAACGTGTTTTGAAGAGCTCCTGATTCAGATAAGTTTTACTAGGAATAATTAAGTATATATGCGTAATTGTTTAAGTAAGAGCGGCTGTAAACGTTGTACGCTACCGATATTATTAGTGTGGGTTTTTTTTTTTCTTGCTTAAACTAAATACGAAAACGTTAATATTAGACCTAGTAACCTGCAGAGAAAAAAAAAAAAAAAAAAATGGCGGCGGCATTGTCATTCCATGATTTTAATTTGGATTTCAGTCGGTTCGTTAAGTGTGAGGTCTGTTATATGTATTCCTTCGATTACATAAATGATTTGTGGATGTTTAGTGCGGATGGAAGAAGGGTGTGTGCGAAATGTGACCTGAACGAGGAATTGATGAATGCGAATATGAAGTTGATGACAGAAAGTGCTAGTACCGATTGTGTCGCGAGTGCACGTTTGAAAGAGAAGGATGGCGGGAAAGACAGGCGAAAAAATGTTAAAAAATCAGGAAATAAGAAAAAGAGCGATTTGACAACCGTAACGGATGTTAAAAGGGACCAAAGTGAGGCGGAAAGAAACGAAATTGAGAGAACGAATGAAAGTAGAAATGGCGTGGTGCAGAAATCGAAAGAATGAATGATAGCGAAAAAAGAATGACTGATGGCAAAAGTTGGACGCATGTTGGAACGAAAGTACTGAACCAAAGAAAGATGAATGACAGTAAAAGTGAGAAGAATGATAGCGAAAGTTGGACGCATGTTAGTCCGAAAGCACGGAAACAAAGAAAGATATGTGAGAGTGAAAGTGAGAAGAATGATAGTGAAAGTTGGACGTATGTTGGACCGAAAGTACGGAAACAAAGAAGGATGAATGAGAGGGAAAGTGAGAAGAGGGGGTCGAGAGTTAGAAAGTTAGAAAGATTTAATGATAGAGTGAATGTGTCGCGAGGTTCAGAAAGTGAATTGGATTGGATGAAGCAAGAAATGAAATGGATGCGGAATGAAATTAAGAGAATTCAGGTCAAAACTATTAAAATAAATCATGATGGCATGAAAGAGTTAACAAAAGATGAGCGAGTGGCATTGTATGGCGACTCCATTATTAAAGGTGTGCTAGAGGATAAAATGCACAAGGTATGTTTTCCAGGCAGTAAAATGAGTAGAGTGATTGAGGCATTGAATATGAGGCGGGAACGAGCAAAAGAGTTAATTGTATTAATTGGTACGAATGATTTGAGAGAGAACAAAGAGCATGTCAAAATGAATGTCAGGAGACTGCTTGGAAAGATAAAGGAGAATAGTGTGACAGGAAGGGTGGTCAGTGTGTTGCCTAGGTATGATTGTGGTGAAATGAGGCGGAGAGCAAGGATTATGAATGATATTCTGGCTGAAATGTGTGAGGAGATGGGAGTACAGTTTGTTAATGTGTGGAATGAGTTTGAGGGACGAAGTGAGCTGTATGGGAGCGATGGACTGCATTTGAGTGGTTATGGTGTGAGTCGCTTGGAGAGACTGCTGCTGGAAGGTAGAGAAGTGAATAGAGAGAATGAATCAGATCGAGAGGGGAGTGATGTGGAAGAGCAGGAGAGTAAGACAGGAGAGATTGAAGGAGTGGAAATGAATGTGGAAGTGAGTGGTATGAGTATAGAAAATGAGAGAATGGGTGTGCAAGAGGAGCAGGGAAATGGGGAGGCTCAGGGTGGACAGGGATACACAGCGTGAGAAAGGTGGATGCTCCAAGAGGAGGCGAGAGAATGTGTAGGCAGGAAAGTAATGGGATGATCAGGGATCAAAAGGAAACAGATGGAATTGCAAAGGGTTCTAAAATGAAGAAGCAGAAAGGAAAATGGCCCCAGTCCAGCATGGAGAGATCACATCGAGTGAGTGGTATCAGTGGAACTAACTGTAGATCCAGAAATGAGTTGTTGTGTTTGTATACCAATGCTAGAAGTATAAGAAACAAGGCGGATGAAATGGTTGCACTAATTGCATCTGTGCACCCAGAGATTGTCGGAATAAGTGAGACATGGTTAGATGAGGATGACATCCTGACAGGAATAGAGATGGAAAGGTATGATGTGTTTCGTGAGGATAGAAGGGGTAAAAAGGGAGGGGGAGTGCTATTGATGATAGAGAAAGAGTTATGTCCATACAAGGTAGAGATGCAAGAGGGAAATGGGGCCAATGGTTTTGAGGCAGTATGGTGTGAGATAGAGGTGAATAGAATCAAATACTTGGTGGGATGTTGTTATAGACCTGGTAATGTGGATGGTGGTGATAGTGAAATGTATAGTCAAATAAGCCAAGCAAATAAGAAAAGGGTGATCATTATGGGTGATTTTAATTATGGCAATATAGACTGGAATGAAGAGATAGCAACCGGAAGTAAAGAAAATGAGTTTCTTGAGTTTTTGAGGGATAACTACCTCAGACAGTATGTAACAGAGGGCACAAGAGGATTAAGGATCTTGGATTTGGTCATCTCATCGGAGGATGTAATTATCAATGAGGTATCAAATCATCCACCAATTGGTGAAAGTGACCATGAGGTGATTACTTGGGTGGTTGCCAGCAGTGCAAGGACCCCTGTGAAAAAAGGGTATATGTGGAACTACAAGGGGGGTGATTATGAAAAGCTCAGGAGACAGCTTGCAGGTGTAGCATGGAATGAGGAGTTAGCTGGAAAAGAGATCAATGCAGCTTGGGGGATTTTCAAAAAAATATTTAGTGGATGCAATGTCTAAATGTATACCACGGGTGAGAAGGTTAAATAAGTTAGGTGTGAGATGGATGAATAAAGAGATTAAGCATGCAATACAGAGAAAAAGGGCATTGTGGAGGCAGCATAAGAGAAGTGGAAGTAACCAATTTCATGAGTTCTACAAAGACCAGGCAAGGAGAGTGACTTGGTTGGTGAGAGTAGCTAAAGAGAGGTATGAACAGCAGTTAGCTAATGAAGCTAAAAAGAATCCTAGGGAGTTCTTTCGATATGTAGCCAGCAAAAGAAAGAATGATTATGGAAGGATGACATTGATTGGAGGAAATGGTATAAAGACAGCTGTTGCAGAATGTGTGGTGGAGATACTTAATGAGCAGTTCATAAAGATCTTTCAATCTTGTGAATGTGACTTCATGGAGAGATTAAGAGCAGTTGATGATGGGGAGGAGAGACTGACTGTAAGTGAGCAAGAGGTGTTTGGGGAGTTGAGTAAACTAGATGTAAATAAGGCTGTGGGACTTGATAATATATCACCGCGTATTCTGAAGGAATGTGCCAGAGAGTTGACACCTGCCTTGACATATTTTTTTAATACGAGTCTTGCACTTGGTCAAGTCCCTAAAGAGTGGAAGGAGGGCAAGATTGTGCCACTTCATAAAGGAGGTGATCGAACTCAAGCATCAAACTATAGGCCTATTTGTGTGTCAGGTGTTGTGGTTAAGTTTAATAAATTTAGTTTAATCCTTTATCCAAGTGTGAGCAAACAAAGTTTGCGCCTGAAAGTATCTTCAGGACTAGGGCAAGGTGATACAACACCAGGGCAACTCGTTGCAAAGGTGTAGCAAGCTACCAACACTCCTGTCTCAGTATCTCCTTTAATGCAAAACACATCTCCTTGCGGATATGTTTCATGTTATGCATTAAGGGACGGGCCACTACCCAGACTAGTTTCGACCTTTATTGAGGTCTCTTCAGTGGGAGCCAGGCCCAAGCTGAGACAAGCTGAGATACTAGGCAGAAGCATTCGTAGGTCATCTCTACCTATAGGAGTTGCCAAATGGTGTGCCACCCTTTTTTAATAAATTACTCTGGATTTAGAGAAAGATGTTGAAAGTTTATTTTTCACTTGGTTAGAGTATAATAAATTTAGTTTAATCCTTTATCCAAGTGTGAGCAAACAAAGTTTGCGCCTGAAAGTATCTTCAGGACTAGAAGATAGTCAAGGGTGGCACACCATTTGGCAACTCCTATAGGTAGAGATGACCTACGAATGCTTCTGCCTAGTATCTCAGCTTGTCTCAGCTTGGGCCTGGCTCCCACTGAAGAGACCTCAATAAAGGTCGAAACTAGTCTGGGTAGTGGCCCGTCCCTTAATGCATAACATGAAACATATCCGCAAGGAGATGTGTTTTGCATTAAAGGAGATACTGAGACAGGAGTGTTGGTAGCTTGCTACACCTTTGCAACGAGTTGCCCTGGTGTTGTATCACCTTGCCCTAGTCCTGAAGATACTTTCAGGCGCAAACTTTGTTTGCTCACACTTGGATAAAGGATTAAACTAAATTTATTATACTCTAACCACGTGAAAAATAAACTTTCAACATGTGGTTAAGTTGTTGGAAGAAGCTTGTGAGAACTAGGATCCAGAGTTGGGTTGACAACAATGGTATAATCTTTGATGGACAGCATGGATTTGCTAAAGGGAGGTCGTGTTTTAGTAATCTACTTACTTATTACAATAAAGTGACTGCTTCCTTGGACAGAGGAGAAGGATACACAGTAATATACTTGGATTTTGCAAAAGCTTTTGATAGAGTACCTCATGATAAGTTGACAGTCAAACTAGAGCAGATGGGGTTGGGTATTAGATTAGTGCATTGGATTGGAGACTGGCTATCTGATAGGTATCAACAAGTTGTGTATGGGGGTGCAATATCCAGGAAAAGGAAAGTCACTAGTGGAGTGCCTCAGGGATCTGTTTTAGGGCCATTACTATTTAACTTGTATATTAATGATATTGGCGAAGATTTGGATGGAGATATTCAGTCGTTTGCAGATGATGCAAAGTTGGGACGAACCATAAAGAGTAGTGAAGATGTTGTGGCCTTGCAAGAAGACTTGAATAAATTGAGTGATTGGGCAAGCAAATGGGGATGTGAGTTCATTGTTGCAAAATGTAAGGTTTTAAAATTTGGAAAACAAAGATGGGATGCAGAATTTATGCTTGGTGAGAATATATTGTTGGAAGTAGAGGAAATAAGAGATCTGGGAGTGATAGTGGATAAGGATCTAAAATTTAGGGGACACATCGCCAAAATTGTGAAGACAACACAAAGACTCCGGGAATGATGAGGAGGACACTGACGTGTAGAAGTAGGGAGATTCTTGTTCCATTGTATAAGGCTTTGATTAGGCCACACATGGACTATTGTGCCCAGATTTGGTCACCTGGTTTTCAGAAGGATGAAGAGATGTTGGAAAGGGTCCAAAGGCAACTGACTAAGGTAGTTTCTGACCTCTGGAATGTCGAGTATGAGGAAAGATTGAAAAGATGTAATTTGCAGAATCTAGTGGAGAGAAGGAAGAGGGGAGATATGATAGAGACCTACAAGTTGGTAAGGGGTTGTTATAGGATCAATGGTGGAGAAGTTCTACAGAGAATAGTGGGAGATCAGGGGAGAACCAGAGGTCATCCCTGGAAACTGTATAAAGAGGGTCTGAGTATGGGAGTGAGAGGCAGGTTTTTTTTGTGCAGAGTTGTGAATGATTGGAATGCCTTGCCTGAGAGTGTGGTGTCTGCAAGGAGTTTGAATGTGTTTAAGACCCGGTATGATGAGATGTGTGTGAGATAAAAGGACCTCCTAGATGAGTCTTTGACTCCATGAGGTCTTGTTTAATAATAATAATAATAATAATCTTGAATTCTATTTTTCATTTGAAATCGAACCTTCTGTAGGTCTCATTCATTAAGTCTGTCTTTCCTATTGAACATATTTTTGTGTTCAGTCTATCCCAAATCCTTTACTACCAAGCAAAAAGCAAAATTTTCTTTCTGGCAACTGCTGATGTATATTAAACTGCATATTTGTTAAATTGTACAGGTAATGACATTACATAATTTCCTGTGCAGCTGAGCTTTGGTATCAGTTAAATATGAGGTTGCAGGTAAGAGCTTTCTTCCCCTCCTCTCTCTCTCTCTTTTACATGTGAACTTCAAAAACTGTATCACAGAAGTATATCTTTTCCCTAGAGTATTGTTACAAATAAACAGTAGGTTTGACTTAAATTATTCACACACAACCTGAACAGCAAAATCACTAGGCTGTCATAATAATAATCATTATTATAAAACCTCCATGGAGTCAAGAGACTTATTGCAGAAGGTCTCACTGACACATACACTGTTTATCATACCATGCCTTAAATATGTTCACCATCTCCACACTCACTATACTCTCGGGCAATGCTTTCCAATCACTAACCACTCTCCATGCAAAAAACCTGCTGCTCATCCCCCTTGTTCCTACTCCTCCTTATACAGCCTCCAGGGATGACCTCTTCTTCCTCCCACTATTTTCTGAAAAAAAACCTCTTCAGCATTCAGCTGACAAGAATCCCTCTTACTAATTTATGTCTTTATCATATTCTCCTCCAATCCCCCTAGACTTTGTAAATTGCATCTCAAACTTTCTTTGTATTCAACATTCCAGAGACCAGAAACCACTTTAGTTGATCTCCTCTGGACTCTTTCCAATATCTTTTGATCCTTTTCAAAATTAGGTGAGTAAATTTGTACACAGTAGTCTATATGTGGCCTAATAAATGCCCTATAGAAAGGAATCATAATCTCTTTACTTCTAAAAATCACTGTCATCTGCATCATTTCCAGAATTTGTTGTTCTGCCCTTGCAATTTAGCAATGTGTCCTCTAAAATGTTGTCAATCCAATTTTGGATCTTTGTTTCCAGTAACCTCTTAGTTGAAGAACTGGAGGGGGGGGGTTGCATGTGAAAAACATTTTGTGCAATTAAAGTGTACTTCAAATTATGTAATACATAGCCTTTGTATTACATGATCTAATTACCATGAATATGTTTATATTTAGGGAAACAATTCGTACCTGAGTAACAGATTGTTATATGAAATGATATTGTATCAGCAAAGTCTTATTCTATGTAATTTTATGTTTCAACAGAAATATATTCTAAACTAGAAAAAGATGGCAAAAGTGGTGAAGAAGATACTGATAACTATATTGCTTGTCAACAGAGCATGAACTTAACAACAAATTGGATAAATTCTAATCAAGTAGTAAGTATTATTTTCCTTCATATTCTTTACTTCAGCTTTATGGTGAGCATATTGTAATTATAGAAATGTTTACATTTTTATATTTTTCGACCTATTGGTTTAGAAAAAAAATAGTTATGCTCTTGCCAATTTTTTGACAGTTATTTGAAAGTGCTAATGTAAAGAAAATTATTCTTAACCAGTATGTTGTTATTATTATTATTATGATTCAGGCCTCCATGGAGTCAAAAGACACTTAGTGGGAGGTCTTTCCCAGAAAACATAAAGTGTATCATGCCACTCCTTGAAAGCATTGACCTATGTACTCTAACCACTCTATCAGGCAATGCATTCCATGGTTCAACCACCGTCCATGCAAAGAAACCACTCCTGACCTTCATGCTCACAACTTCCTTTTGTAACTTCCAGGGATGGCCCCTTGTTCTTGCTCCTTCCCCCCTGTTCCACCAAGTGAAATAACTCCCCGGTGTCAACCCTATAACTACCTCTCAACAGTTTAAAAGTCTCAATCATATCACCTCTTCTTCTATCTGCCAAACTCAGCAGTCCACATTCCTTCAGTTGATATAGTCCTGAAACCATCTTTGTTATCTGCCTCTGTAACCTTTCCACAGTTAATTTATCCCCTTCAAATCCTCAGGACCAAATTTGAGAAAAAATAGTCCAAGTATGGTCTGATCAGGGCTTTATACAATGGAATGTCAACTCTCTAATCTCTGCAGGCAGTGCCTTTCTCAGTATTGCAGCAATCCTTTGAGTTACCTTCACCACCTTAGCAATATGCTCCTGAATTTCAGGTTTCTATCACTCATCACTCCCAGATCTCTTGTCTCCCCTACCTCCTTCAGTACAGCTCCTCCAACAAAGTATGCTGCCTCCTATCGATGTATCCCAAACTTCAAGACTTTACATTTTGCTGCATTAAACTGAAACCCCCATTCATTTGTCCATCTGTCTAGTTTATTCAAATCCTCTTGCAGGGCTGCCACATCTGCACTATTAATAATAATCCTTCCCAGCTTCACATCATCTGCAAACAACTGAATATCCCCCTGCAATCCATTGACAATGTCACTGATATAAAGATTAAACAATACAGGTCCCAGTACTGAGCCTTGTGGAATCCCACTTGTAACCTTATGCTTCCTTGATATTGCCCCACCATACACAACTCTCTGATACCTATCAGACAACCAATCCTGAATCCAGTTGACTAACCCAGCATCTAAACCCATGTGCTGCAACTTAAATATCAGCTTATCATGTGGCACCCTGGCCTTTGCAAAATCAAAAAAATTGACAGTATATGCCTTGCCCTCATCAATTGCTCTTGTCTCTTTATTATAAAAGGCAATCATATTACTAAAGCAAGAGTGCCCCTTAATAAATTCATGTTGATTCTTACAGATTACCCTCATCTGCACAACGCTGTATATGGTCTCTCACTAATTTCTCCGAGATCTTAACAACTACTGGTGAAACACAAACTGGCCTATAATTAGACACCTCCAGTCTGCTACTGCCCTTATGCAATGGCACTATTGTATCTTCTTTCCATTCGTTGGGTACCTTTCCCACAGCCAGACTTTCATTGCAAAGCTAGGTCATCAGAGCTGTCAGATCTTTAGCACATTCTCTCAAAGCCCGTGGTGAAATGCCATCCAGTCCGACAGCTTTACTGACATCCTGAGTACTCAGTATTTGAAGCACACTCTCCTCTTGCACCTCTAAACCTCGAACCTGCCCTATTCCTCTGGTATTAAAACCTACTTCTCCAGGATGAAATACTCTAATAAAGTGTTCATTGAACAACTCTACTATGTCCTCTGCATCAGTCACTCTATTCCCATTTTTATCCCACAACGTCTTCCACAATCATTTCTCCTACTAATGGTCTCTCATTGCTATAAAATTCCCTAGGATTTTCTTTGGATGTTAGGGCCAATCTCTTCTCATATTCCAGTTTTGTTTTCTTTACCATACTAGTCACTCTCCTGGCCTGAGTCTTATATTGTTCATGTAGCTGCTCTCCATCTCTCTCTCCTTATATCTCTTCTATAACCTCTTTTTCACCCCCAGTTCCTGTTTGATATTGTTTGTCTTCCACTTTGTCATCCAAATTATGTATTCTTCACTCGTGGAATATAGTTTACTATTGCTGCTAACAAATATTCCTTCACAATTTCTCAAGCACTAATGATATCTTGCCCTAATTCTTCCCGCCATTGAACTGTCCCAAGTTGATATCTAAGACTATTATAATCACCCACCTTATAATTCTAGATATATTCCCTTCTCTTTGATACTCCTGCATGTCTATTCATCTTCCAAGTCAAAACACATGATCACTCTCTCCAACTGGGGGAAGAGATGCCATCTCAGTTATAAGTAGGCGCTTCTGATGCTTATGACCAAATCCTAAACTCTTGAACCTCGTGTTCCTTCTATTACATGTTGCCTAAGACATTTGTCCCTGAAGAATTCTAGAAATTCCATTCCCTTATTATTACATGCATTTTCCACTTCCCAATTTATACTGCCGTAGTTAAAATCTCCCATAGCAATCGTTCTTCTTTCACTTTCCAAGTTCAACTGTCTAAACATCTCCTTCTCCTCACTCTCTATGCTCCTTGGCTTGTAGTAACACCCCACTAAATATCTTGTCCTGTCCACCTCTACCTCACACCATATGCTTTCAAAACCATTAGTGTTAGTACCCTCCAAAGCCTCCACTCTGTGAGGACATAAGTCACCTATACTTTCGATAAATGCTGTATCCTGCTACTTCTATTTCTGTTATTATATCATCTTTCTTCAACACATCTCAGAGATCCCCATTATCTTTGGACATGCTGATGCTATCAGTCAATGCCACAAATTCATCTCCTTTATTCTGGATACTCGTGGCATTAGTACAAAGCACAAAAATGTCATTGGTCTATACCTATCATTATCCCCTCCTAACTCCACTGGACTCAGCATTACCTGATGTATTCTCCCCTTCTCTCAAGTACCTATTACAACAAGAGGCCACTCCTGCGACCATCCATCCTGGTAATTGTAGTTTCCCCTGCAGTGACACGCTGACTTGTTCAGAGAACAGCAATCTCTCAAGATGCCTGCATCCTTCTTCATTTAAATGCAACCGGTCTCTTGCATACAGTTCCTTTCTGTCTTCAAATGCACTCAAAGTATCCAAATATTCCAAGGCTGTCTTCTCGCATATTCTGGCTATCATGCTATTCATTATTAATGCTCTTCTACTCAGCTCGTCATTATCATACCTGGGCAACACACACACACTTCCCTCTCTGAGTTTTCTTCTGTACAACCTCAAGCATGAATCTCAGATCTTTCGCCACCTGATTTACACTGCCACTCAAGTCATTTGTGTCCACTATCATAATCATTTCATCCACTCTTTCACCCTGCTTAATTGCCTTAGCCACACTTTCTATCATTCCTCCAGTCAAACACTCCTCTGGCATTGTATCTTGCATCAACAAGTCTCTATACATCACATCTCTTACCACTCTGTTTCTTGATTGCTCATCTGCATCCATCATTCTCTTTCCTCTAACACTTTCTCTCTCTCTCACACTATGTTCCCCTACTTACCTGCCATCTTAGCATCTCTCTATACTTGGTTCCAGCCCCCCCCCCATTGCATTCTTCTTGTTCCCCTCTCTCTTACTGTTTCTATTCTCCCCCTCTTCTATCAATCCCACACTCTCATATATATATATATATATATATATATATTCAAATTTTCCCCACTGAGTGTATACTTTACATCCTATCATTGCTTACCAAATTTCAAAAACCATACACTTTGCAACAATGAACTGAGAGTTCCACTTACCTGCCCGTTCATGCAGTCTATTAAAGTCCTCCTGCAAGGTCAAAACAGCTACTTGACTCTCCTCAATTTAACTAGTGATATTCAGCTGCAAACAGCTGAATATCACTAGTTAAACCCATCCCAAAATCATTAACATACAAATTGAACAAAAATGGTCCCAAAACTGACCCCTACGGTACACCACTAGTAACCTTCCTTTTTCGGGATACTGCCCCTTCCTCATGATTCCATCCTGATCAGGATGAAACACCCTTAGACATTGACCACTGAATACCTGAACAATGTCTACTCAGTGGTATTTCTAGAGCTTTTGCCATCCAGGACAGTCCGTGAGTTTGCCGCTCCACTCAATATACATCAAAAATACTATAAAAAGTCAAAACGACGTATAGGGTAAGGTTCAAAGTGCCCCCCCCCCAGCTATGCCATTACTTCTACTTGCCATATATCTAAAAACCTCTCTAGGGTTTTTCCTTGCCTGATTTACCAATTTCTGCTTAAACTGCACTTTTGTTTTCCTTACTGAGTAACTCTCCTGGCTTGCTCTTTATACTCTTCATGTAACTGATTATTACCGTTATTCATCTTGTACTGCCTCCAAAATACTTTTCCAGATTTCATGCTTAAGCTAAGCTATCTTATTCATCCATTTTACATCTACCTTATTCAGCATTTTGGTCTTCGGAATATATTCATACATTGATGCTATTATGTATTTCTTTGTCAGTTCCCAAGCAGCATTTATTTCTTTGAATGAAAGGTATGACATGAAAGGTAATGGAAATGTATATGGAACCAAGGGGATGTGGTAAATCAGTTTAACATGATGTCCCTTATAAAAAAATAAAAATAAAGTCCTCCAATCTGCCCAGTTAGAGACATCTATTACCCAATACAGAATATTCTAGCGATTATGGACTAGGAGAGCTGACCCAAGCGAAATGGGATAATGGCAAGAACAATTACTGTTCATGATTCCAGGATTCCATAATGGCAAAGTTCGGAATTTCATGTCCTGCCTAAAGATATTTATACATATTGATTCCCATGCTGGTATTTGAACTCCAGAAATCTATTGGGTGGAGAGTAATATTCTAACAACTTGGTCAACCAAGCTGCCAAAAGAACATTATATATAGAGATAGCCCAGGAACTCATTAATATAGTGTGTCTTCTAAGGTATCTTAGAATTATTATGCATAATTCACTATCAATATAGCAAATACATAGGAATTTCATGAATGATTTGTTATAGTGGTTAGTTTGTTATAATGAATTTCTTTTTGATAGCATCCTATTTATGAGGTTTTGATCAGGCTAGTGAAATAGTTTGGAATAGTAAATGAACTAGTTATGATGGTTTGCGATAAGCTAGAGTCATCTACTGTATATCCTGGAAATGGTTTATTTTTTGTCCGAAATCCAATGATAATTGCTCTGTTCAGTAGCATGTAACTGGCATTTAGTAAATTTGAAGAATAAAACGAAGAAAATTATACAGTTTTATAAAAGGACCTTTCATTGATATATATATTTTTCTGTTATTATTATTATTATTAATAATAAGCCCTCCCCTTGTCCCACAGAGTCAGTGGATTCATTTTGGGAGGTCTCACTCAACCGACACTGTATCTTTTATACTTAATCTTAAACTCAGTGACGACACTTCTAGCATTCACAATGCCCTCCTTCAACAAACTCTACTTATCTCTCACATTCTCCAAAAGTAGGAGTAATTGTTGATATTAATTTATGAAAGGCCCTTTCATTGATATTTTTTCTTTCATTATTATTGATAACTCACCCAGCAATGTATCTTTTATACTTAATGCCAGAATGCAACAGTTGAAGAACAAGATGATTAAGATGAGAATGGTACGATGTATTTGCATAGAGAGATTATATGTTTGGTGGATACAAATGGAAGGGCGTGAAAGATTAAAATAAAAAATAAAATACACTAACCACTATCTTTTATTTGAGTGGTTAGTGTATCCACTCTCCAGCCAAAAGGCTGTGGGTTCGAATCCCACCATGGGCATGGATGTTTGTGATTGTCTATGAAGATACTAGTGGTGGTGGACAGTAGGTGTTGGTGTAGTTGATGATGGTAGTTGCGGTTGGCCATAGTTGGTGGATTGAGTGGTGGAGATGGAGAGTTGTAGAGTAGGTGCCTTCCCTCGATGAGTCGTTGGACTCCTTGGAGGTGTCACATAAATAATAATAATAAATGAAGTAGTAATAAAAGAATGAATCAAAATTAGTACTATATGGAAAGAAATTCTATTATTAAAGGTGTAGTGAATGAGACAGTGAACAAAGTCTGTTTTCCAGGAGGGAATATGAACACAATGATTGGCCCAGAATACATGAGAAGTAGTTGAATCTGGAGAGATATATGGGATAAAGAGTTATGGGGGGGGGGCAAACAGGAGAAGGTGTGGAGAAACCACAGATTGTAGGGCTGATAGACCAAGAAATTCTTTATTGGCTATGCTTATTTATGAATAGCAGGTGTATCCGAAATAAGGAAGATGAAATTGTTGCATTGATTGAGTTTATTCACCTAAAATAGTTGGAATAAGTGGAACATGGTTGGGTGAGAATGGTATTCCTGATTGGAATAGAAATGGAAGGGTTATGATTTTTTCATGAGAATAAGAAGAGAAAGAAAGGAGGGGGGGAAATTACTGCTGAATAGTAGAGGGGGGGATTATATCTACACAGGGTTGAGACACAAAGCGAAAATAATGGCAGTAGTTTGAAGCAGTATTATGTGATGTGAAGGTTGACAGGATAAGATATTTAGTTTTGTGTTGCTATATGTAATGCAGAGTAATATGGAGAATAGAGACAAAGAAATATATATAGGCAGATTGGTTTCATAAACAACAGAAGGGTGATTGTTATAGGTGATTTTAATTATGGTAATGTTAACTGGAATGAAGATTAGGATCAGGAATAAGAAGAATGAATTTCTTGAGTTCTTAAGGGACAACTTTTTCTTAGGCAATATGTGGTGGAAGGCACACAAGGATTGAGAGTCATGATTTGATTATATCATTAGAGGACATACTTGTGAATAGAGTGTCTAATCTTCCTCCATTTGGTGAGAATGACTTAGAGGTGATTACCTGTTTTGTAGCCAGTCATATGAGAACGTCTGTGAAGAAAGGATACATATGCAACTACAAGGTGGTGATTAGACAACTGGAAGTTATATCATGAAAAGAGGAGTTTCTTCTTGGGTATCAATTAAAATATATTTAACATCAGCAATGTTCGAGCATATTCTCAAGATGAAGACTAAGTAAGGTAGGAATAAAATAGATGAATGAAGGATTTAAGCATGACATTTGAAAAAAGATGGTACTGTGGAGGCCACTCAGTATGTGATTAAATTGTTTTATTTTTACTTGCTTGTTTTATAGTCAAGACTGGTAACATGTCTGTTAATAATTTGTATGGCACTGGTTTTCATCATGTGTGGAGATGAAATACTTGGCTATTCGTTTTTGATACCAATTTGTATTGTGGAGTTTTTATGGTATTAAATTTTTGTTTATTTAATTGCAGTCTAGAGTCAGTTATTATTTATTATTATTATTATTATTATTAGGAGCCTGTGTAGCTCAGTGGATGTGGCGTTTGCACACCACCGCGCTAGGCCGCACGAAGGAAGTCTTGGTTTCGAGTCTAGTCGGCGACTAGAGGAAATTTTTCTAAGCCTTTTTTCGACCGGTTCCCGAGTTAGTCGATCTCTGGCACGGGCAAGCAGGTTTTTCCTCCCGGAAACTCGGGTTTTTCGTCCTGTAAACTCAAGAGAATCGACCGTAGAACCCACATTATTTCAGACATTAAATATATTGTGTTAGGGTTAGAGACCACGAGATGGCGGCACATTTGAGCCGTCTCTCTTCACTGCGTACCGCTTAATTAGTGATAGCCTTGGGCCATCTGTCTCTGATTGGGTACCAGTGGAGATTGAACTGCCCACTCAGTCTCCAAAAGTTAGATAGGGCTAAATGGCCTCGCCTACTCCCGTATATACGGGAATAAAAAAGGCATTAGCTGATTTTTTTTTTTTTTTTTTATTATTATTAATATAACAGTGTCTCAATGGAGTCAGAAGACTCATCGTGGGGGGTAGACCCTACATTGGGACCCTCAAAAAATCTTGCCCTAACAGCCTTACTAACACACTCTTAAACAAACTCCAGGGATGATTCCTGATTCTCTCCCTTCCTGCGCTGTTCAGAGAAACGTTATCAGTATCAATCCTATAAAACCCCTTTAATAATTTATATGCCTCTATCATACCTCCTTTCTTATGTCTAGCAGCTAGTTTTTGGAGCCCACAGACCTTCAATCTTTCCTCATTGGAAACATTCTACAGATCAGAAACAGTCTTTGTAACTCACCTCTGGATCCTCTCCACCATTTCTTCATCACCAAGGAATCCAGGTGACCAGATTTGTGCACAATAATCCAGATGTTGTCTTATTAATGCCTTATAAAGTGGAACAATAATCCCTTGTCTCATCAACTTCTTGAAGTTCAGTTCCATTAATATATTACACAGCATGTGATCTCATCCTCCAAGTGGATCACCTTGCACTTATCCATTAAACTGACAAATCTTCCTAAAGGGATCTAACAGATGTTAATTCCTAAAGGGAATTAACATCAATAGTGCTACTTGTAATTTTCACAACTTTGCATCATCAGAAAATGAAGATCCCCAGTCAGTCCACATGATATATCATTTACAAACAAGTTAAACATCAGGGGGCCAAGAACAGAACCCTGAGTCATGCCGCTGGTTACCCTCCTTTTTTGAGACGCTGCTCCATCATACACAATCTGCTGATAACATTCAAAGAGCAAATCTGTGATCCATCTAACTAATATACTATCCATTCCCATCCTCTGCAGCTTGTCATTTACCTTGGCTTATACCACCAACCTGTTTAAATCATCCTGCAAGATAGCTACATCGTTTCAATTGCAGCTCATTCAACCGACAACATATTTATCATACTGAATCTTAAAATGCTTAACACTCCTTGCATTAACAACAAATTCTGGTAATGCTTTCCATTCAATGACAATTCTCCATGTAAAAAATTTACTCCCTCACACCCCTCTTCACTACAGTTTTACATAACTTCTAGGGATGACCTTAGTTCTTCCCCTCTCACCTTCTACTCTTTTTATAATCTCCTCTAGATTAATCTGATAAAATCCTTCACTAACTTAAATGTCTCTATCATATCACCTCTCTTCCTCCTATCCACCAAACTCTGCAATCCACATTTCTTCCACTTCTCTTCATAGCCAGCATTCCAAAGTCCCGATATTGTCTTAGTCACTTGCCTCTTGACCCTCTCCAATTTTTCCAGATCACATTGAAAACCAGGTGACCAGATCTGAGCACAACAGTTTAAGTGCAGCCTGACCAGTGCTTTTATACAGTGGCACAACAATTTCCTTATGCCTACACGTTAGAGTACTTCTTATCATAGCAGCACTATGATGTGCAGTCTTTGCAACACTAGCAATATGCCCTCTAAACTTCAGTCTACTGTCAACCATCACTCCCAAATCTCTAATCTCATGCACTTTCTACAGTACGGCACCATCGATATAGTACACAGCCTTATATTTCTGCACTCTAAAATGCAGCACCTTGCACTTATTGATATTAAAACCATAACCCCACTCTTTTGTCCAAGTAAAAAGTCTATTCAAATCTTCCTGAAGGGAAGTAACATCAGCAGTGCTACTTTAATTCTTTTGAACTTTGCATCATCAGAAACAACTAAAGATCCACAGTCAGTCCACATGATATATCATTTACAAACAAGTTAAACAGCAGGGCCCAAGACAGAACCCTGGGGCACACCACTGGTTATCCTCCTTTTTTTTTTGAGACACTGCTCCATCATACACAACCTGCTGGTATTGTTCAGAGAGTACATCTCTGATCCATCTAACCAATATACTATCTATTCTCATCCTCTGCAGCTTGTACCCAAACTTATCATGTGGTAATCTATCAAACGCTTTTGTAAAGTCTAAGAATATCACTGTATATGATTCTCCCTTATCTACCATACTTGTCACCTTAATAAAAGGCAAGTAAATTACTAAAACAGGCCCTACTCTTGATAAATCCATGCTGACCATCATAAAGAATGCTGTGTCCATCAACCCAATTCAGTATTATATTCCTTACCAGTCTCTCCAACACCTTGCCCACAACTGCAGTTATACAGACTGGCCTACAGTTGGAGACTTCTGTTTTAGAACCATGCTTGTGGAGTGGCACTATTCTGCATTTTTTCCACTCCTTAGGAACCCTACCCACTGCAAGACTAATCAGGTCAAGGACATAGCCAACTGTGGTGCACATTCCTTAAGAATATGTGGGAACATGTCACCCTCTGTTTCTTTCACTTCCAATTCTCCTAAAACTTGTCTCTCTTGTATATATTGCATGGCATCATTTACACCAGTATGATGCCATGCCTCTCTTCTATATATTGCACAGCATCATTTTCAGTATGATATATGCTCATAAAGAGCTTGTTAACTAATTCCATTATATCCTTTGCAGCTGTTAGTCTGCTGTGATGACTATCCACCAATGTTAATCTGCCACAATTCTTCCTTTTGCTTGCCATATATCAGAAAAATTCCCTTGAGTTAACATTGGACTGACCAGCCAATCTCCTCTCATACTACACTTTTTCTTTCTTTACCATGCTCGTCACCTTTCTAGCCTTGCCCTTTATAATCTTCATGTATTCGATCACCACCAACTGTCTTGTACATCCTCCATAACATTTTCTTTTCCTGTGCAGCTTGCTTAATTTCACTCCTACTCTGCATTACTATGATTACATAGTGATTTGTACAGAGAAAATATTACACCAGAATATTTGTATAGATAAAAGAGTAAATAGAGTAGAAATGACATGGATGAACAGTGAAATCAAGCAATCTGTGCTGGAAAAGAAAATGTTATGGAGGAGGTACAAGACAGTTGGTGGTGATCAGATCCATGAAGAGTATAAAATGCTCTCTAACCTGAAGACTAGAGGACACATTGTAGGATAAGGAGGACGTTAGCATTGGTCAGACTCCCAAGTGGACTATTGTACTCAAATCTGATCATCTAATTTTCATTGTGGTAAATCTGGAGAGGTATAGAGGTGTAATTAAGGCAAGGTGATGAACCTGGAATGTTGGTTCCAGGTTCATCACCTTGAAG
This sequence comes from Typopeltis vanoorti, assembly GCF_054136105.1. Classification (NCBI taxonomy): domain Eukaryota; kingdom Metazoa; phylum Arthropoda; class Arachnida; order Uropygi; family Thelyphonidae; genus Typopeltis; species Typopeltis vanoorti. Next base: position 116,134,573 of record NC_143552.1, read on the forward strand.
TTGAAAAAAATGTAAATTGCAATGTTCAACAGATAGTTTTAAGAGATTAATAGAAAAGAGATTATATAGTGGAAGGAGGAGAAGGAAAAGAGATTATATAGTGGAAGGAGGAGAAGGAAGAACAAGAGATCATCCACTGGAAGTTGGGTAATAGTGTGTCAGAAGTGGAAGGGGAAAAGGAGTAGATTTTTTATATAGAGAGTGGTAATAGGTGTAATACATTGTTCAAATATATTGTGAATGTTAGGAGTGTGAATGAGTTTAAGATTCAACATGAAAGTGTTGCCCACTGAATAAGACCTTCTGATGAGTCTGTTGATTCCATGAAGGTTTATTGTAAACTAGCATTTCATTGTACATAAACATGTATGCATACAACAAAATGCTAATGAATTTACTGAATTTGACATGACTATGTATAAAAGCATAAAAGTGATAAACTTTTATGCATTTAGTGATAAGCTACTTTGATTATTTTATTCTGGAACTGATTAGTTTTAGTGAAGTGAATAGAGTAAATCATTTTTTAAAAAAATTTAATGATCACTCTTTTTTTTTTTTTTTTTTTTTTTTTTGTAAATCGAAGCAATTTTCAGATGGTACTGTTTCCATATGTGATGTCTTTGGAGTAGATCAAGCCTATCTGGTAAGTATAATGAATATTTTAGAAGAAATTCGTCTATCTAGCAGTTAATCACATATTATTCTGAAGTTTGGTGAACTATCTCTCTTCACTTTCTCTATCCATCTATATGAGCATTTTTCCTTTTAAATTCAGCAATTCCTTGTTACTTTCTATTGCCTCTTTTGAACTATCCTTTTAATCTTTCCTACCACGTTCATTTTCACACATCATTTTAAAGTATGGTGCATTGTGTGCAATAGTGTCTACCTCCCACAGCGCGTTTCTGACTCCATGGAAATCAGATGTTAATAATAATAATAATAATAATTACTATACAAGTTGTCCTCTCCGTTATAATGAACTTTATCTATCTTTTTCCAGGATATATTCATTAATATATTCTTATTCATTAATTCCTTATTAATGAATAAGAGATGCCATTAGGGTTTGTCGGTTTTTAAAAAAGGGTTTAAAAACCAGTTTTTTCGGATAAATTTGTAAAATTCGAAAACCAGTTTTTAAATTTAAAAAACAGTTTTAGATACTAGAATTAATATGTAAAAATTAATTAATTATTTAATTAAAACGTTAACATTTTGACTTGAAATGTATATGTCACAAGTGAGGAATCGGAAGATGACGTAGAGTGTGAAGATGACTATGGCAAGGATTTTTTCTTTTTTTAAATTCTCTTGATCTAGATAACGTTTATGGATTCCCTATATTATCTAACAATCACAAACACTCAGTTTCCCAAATTAGAAAAATTTGCAAATTTTTTAGAAAATCTCCCATAAGATATAGATATAGGCCTTCAGAATTATGTAAAACAAGAAAAAGGAAAGGAATTAAGTCTGATTCTTGACAGCCAAATTATTATTATTATTATTTGACACCTCCCAGGAGTCCTAAGACTCAACGAGGGAGGGCACCTACTCTACAACTCTCCATCTCCACCACTCAAAACCACATCCTTCAAACCTGATCCACAAACTGCCTCATCTACACCAATGCCATCTACTGTCCACCATCACTATTATTTTCACAGAACAATCACAAACATCCATGCCCACGGCGGAATTCGAACCCGCAGACTTTTGGCTGAATAGTGGACATTCTAACCACTCGGCCAACCAGACTGGCAAAAATATCCGTCGGGCCGGATTTGAACCAGCGACCAATGGATGTCTATGACTTGTACCTACCGCTTGTCCACCGCTCTGCCAACTGAGCTAATGTGTTATTTTAGCTTTAAATGATATTGGTGCTTCTCATATCTGGAATGAAGCTCTATATCCTAAAATCATGGAGCATCTTAAAGTGTTGAGACCAGTACGTCTAGCAGCAGAGGCCTTAGGGGAGCAAGATGTTAATTTATCATCATCATCATCATCAAATTCCTGCCATGTACCCTCAAGGGGTGTACAGGATATGATAGTACTACATGAAAAAAATCACATCATTACTAACTTCCTATCTACAATTTTCTTCCAAATCAGTCGGTTACTTGTCAAGACTCCAACATTATCAGATCTTATATTTCTATCGTCTTAGGCACTTTGTACTGTATCAATCCACCTATATCTTGGTTTTCCTCTCGGTCGTTTTGCTGTCAACCTGGCAGAGAACACTTGTTTTGCTAATCTTTCCTCGCCATTCTGTTTAAGTGACCATACCACCTGAGATTAGCTCTGCTAATGCATTCCTGGATGCTGGCAATGTCAAGTTCTTTCCTAATATCCTCGTTTTTAATATGATATTGCCATTGATGCCATCTGTTCACACCTCTCTAATCTTTCTCAGGACTCTCATATCTGCGGTGTCTAGTCTTTGGTCAAGTGTTTTACTTCTGACCCAGCTCTCAGATCCATAAGTTAAAACTGGTTTGAACAGTGTCTTGTATACAGCTAATTTAGTGTTCCAACTAATTTCTCTCTTATTCCATATCAATTTATTCAATTGACTTCCCACCATACCAGCTTTGCTGATTCTATTGTCTATTTCTATATTTAATTTACCATCTTCAGTAAAAACTGTGCCTAAGTAGCTGAAATGTTTTACTTGTTCCACAGGTTCTCCATTCACAACACAATTGACATTTTCAATGATTCTAACTATTTTCATTGTCTTTGTCTTTTTATTGCTGACCTTCATACCATATCTATTACAACAGCTATTCAATTTGGTCAGAGAATCTTGCAAACTTTTAGTGGATTTATTTAGCAGTATAACAACATCCGCATAAAGCAAAGAGCTGACATTAACATCTCCAATTTTGATATCAGGTTTAATACCACATTCCTTCATAATGTCATCCATATAGATAATGAATAACAGAGGGGATAATGTACATCCTTGTCTCGCACCAGATTTAACATTAAACCATCTTCCTGTACTTCCTTCAATTCTAACTGCTGACTTACAACTCAAATAAAGACTAAGTATTGCTTGATATAATGCCCCATATAACTGTAGCGTATTGAATAGCTTCTCTCTTGGCACCTTGTCATATGCCATTTCCAAATCGACAAAACTTAAATACAGATCTCTGTTATATTCCCATGCTTTCTCGACTATATGTGGTAAAGTGAAGATCTGATCCTGACAGCCTCTATTTGGCCTGAATCTAGACTGTTCTTCACTCAGCTTTTCTTCCACAATTCTTCTCAACCATTTCTCAAGTATACTTGCATAGATCTTGTCAGGAACACTCAGTAGGGAAATACCTCTGTAATTCCCACATTCAGTTTTATTTCCCTTTTTATATATGGGTACTATGAGAGCTCTCCAATCATCGGGAATTCGTCCCTCTGTCCAGGCTTTCTGAACTATGCAGTGCAGCCACTGTAAGACTTTTATACCACCATACTTCAGCATTTCTGGTCGAATATCATCTACTCCTGCTGCCTTTCCATATTTCAAGCCTTTGATGGCTTTTTCTATTTCAAGTATCGATATGTATTGCTGACTGCATGCCTGGTCTGTGTTTTTTACCACTGTGCTGTCATCACTGCTTGTTTCATTTAGCAGTTTTTCAAAGTAATTACTCCATACCTCAAGGATAGCTTTTTCTCCTATTTTCATGTCACCTTAATCATCTCTAACTCCTTTTACAGCACTCTTTCCACAATTCCTAAGCTTCTTCAACAACCTCCAGAATATTTTGCCACCTTCTTGATATTTATTTTCTATATTCTTACCAAAGTCCTCCCATGACTTTTGTTTAGCTAGTTTTACACAGTGTTTAGCATTCTTGCATTTGTCTCTGTATTCTCTAAGAGCACAAGCTGATTTATTTGCCAGGAACTTTTGATATGCTTTCTTCTTTTCCTTCACTGCCTCTTTAACTTCCTGTGTCCACCATGGAGTTCTAATTTTTCTATCCTTGCAGACAACTTTACCACATGCCTCTCTAGCTGAATCAATCAGGGCTTTTTTCAAGGCTTGCCACTGAATCTCCAAGGTTTGATTCCTCTTCTCAAACTCTTTCATTTTTTCTTCAATAATCTTTGTGTATTTTAGTCTACAGTTCACATCGGAGAGCTGCTCAACTTTTATTCGCTTTAAAACTTTCTTACATGTTATTCTTTTCAATATGAAATTCAATTTTATCCTGCTCAAGACTAAATAGTGATCACTTCTAATTTCAAATCCTCTGTACACTCTGGTGTCCTGCACCAGGGAGAAAACATCACTATCAACAATAACATTGTCAATGAGACTTTTCTTATTCCTTGCCTCTTCTCTCCATGTGAATTTGTGCACATTTTTATGTTGGAACATGGTGTTACTAATAACCAGTCCATGTCCTGAGCAGAAATCCAACAGATATTTGCCATTATTATTAGCTTTGCTCTTTTCTCCAAATTTTCCCAAAATATTTTTGTATGTCTCACAATCATTTCCTACTCTTCTATTTAGATCCCCAACAAGGACCATCTTTTCCTTTTTCACTGCGTCAGTTGCTTTTCTAAAGCATAAAAAAATTCCTCCACTTCTACCTTAGTAGAACCTTCTGTGGGACCATAGGCACAAATAAGTCTCATTGTCCAGTTCCCCATTCTGGTATTTGCCCAAATCACTCTACTTGACACTGCCTGCCATTCAAGAAGATGAGCCTTGTATTTTGTGTTGAATATTATGGCTACTCCTTCTTTTCCTTGATTGTCATTGCCTGAATATAACATTTTGTATTTATTGCTCAGAAAGATCTCACCAGTTTTTGTTTCAGTCGCCCCTATTATGTCGATCTGGTACTTATCTAATTCCTCCGCTAGCTCCATTTCTTTGCCATTCAGGCTTCTTATGTTGATAGTACTGATCTTTAACTCTGATGATGTTGAGTTGGGGTGTGTTTTCAGATTTGTTCCAGTAGCTGACTTTTTGCTGTTCGCCCTGGTTCCCTGGCGAAAACAACGGGGGCCTTGTTTAACCGGGCAATGCCCCAGCCGGCATGAAATTTTGTCATGTTGTACCATCATTTTGTATATTGGTTTAAGCCAATGAGAATACAATTTGTTCGGCTAAATTCCAAATTGACAGCCCATTTTTGTTCGTTCAGTATCCAGTTAGATACCCAACAGGATGCCACGAGAAGGTGAGGATTGGACATTAGGTCAGAAGCCCTGGTCGGTTCTCCGCATTCCTTTAAAGGCTGTGTGGAGGTCTCCTCTCAGTTATACAGCTTTGACCCTTAAGCAACCCCCCCCCCCCCCATGGACATGTATAATGCTATTCATTATGGGAAAGGCCACTAGACAGACCGGTTTCAAACCTTTATTGAGGTGTAAAAGTAAAGGAAATGTTCATCATAGGCCTAGAGTTAATATAGGAGTGCAAGAGAGCCTGATGGTATCAGGAGAGAGAGAGAGAGAGAGAAAAGACAGATAGTGTGAGAGATAGAAAAAAGGCCTAATTTATATAATCTTTTACATCATCATATAGCCAGAGGCTATCAGTTTTCCATTTTCACCAATCTCATGTAGATGAACAACCAAAAGACCAATTGAAACTAGAGAGCAAATGTCATTGACCAAGAGGTCAATGCACGTGTAGACAAAAAGGGAAGGGGGGATGACCTGGGATCAAGGGAAACAGTTGAATCTGAAGAAGATTCGAAGATGAATGAGGAACAAAAGAAATGGTTCAAGTTAAGCATGGAAAAGTCACATCAAATAAGTGTGTCATTGGAACTGGCTATAGATCCAGGAATAAGCTGATGCCCAAAACTTGTTTATAATAACTGAGACATGGTTGGACATCCTGAGAGGAATAGAGATGGAAGGGTATGATGTGTTTCATGAAGATAGAAAGGGTTAAAAGGGAGGAGAGAATGCTATTGATGATGGAGAAAGAGTTATGTCCATAGAAAATACAGATGCAAGAGGGAAATAGTGGCTGTGGTTTTGAGGCAGTATAGTGTGAGATAGAGGTGAATAGAATGAAATACTTAGTTGGATGTTAATAATAAATTTAGTTTAATCTTTTATCCAAGTGTGAGCAAACAAAATTTGCACCTGAAAGTATCTTCAGGACTGGGATAAGGTAGTTGTTATAAACCTGCTAATGTGAATGGTAGTGACCATGAAATGTATTATGAAATTAGCCAAACAAATAAGCAATGGGTGATCATTATAAGTGATTTTAATTGTGGCAATATAGACTTGGATCATAAGATAGCAACTGAAACTAAAGAAAATGAGTTTCTTGAGTTTTTCAGGGACAACAACCTCAGACAGTATGTAACAGAAGGAACACAAGGATTGAGGGTCTTGTGGAATTACAAGGTGATTATGTGGTGATTATGAAGAGCTCAGGAGACAGCTTGCAGGCGTAGCATGAAATGAAGAGTTAGCTGGAAAAAAGATCAATGCAGCTTGCAGGATATTCCAGAACTATCTAGTAGAAGCAATGTCTAAATTCATTCCAAGGGTCAGAAGTTTAAATAAGACAGGTGTGAAATGGATGAATAAAGAGATTAAGCATGCGATACAGAGAAAATGGGCATTATGAAGGCAGCATAAGAGAAATGGAAATAACCAATCCATGAGAACTACAAAGACTAGGCAAGGCAGGTGACTTGGTTGGTGAGTGTAGATAAAGAGAGGTATGAGCAGCAGTTAGCTAATGAAGCCAAAAAAGAATCCTAGGGAGTTCTTTTGATATGTAGCCAGAAAAAAAAATGAACGATTATGAAATATGACATTGATTGGAGAAAATGGTATAAGGAAAACTACTGCTGTTGATATAATGAGGCTACTTAATGACCAATTCATAAAGATTTTTCATTCTTGTGAATAGGACATCATGGGCAATTTGAGAGTAGTTTATGATGGGAGAGGAGTGACTGACTGTAAGGGAGTAAGAGGTGTATGGGGAATTGAGCAAACTTGATTTTAATAATGCTGTGGGACTTGATAATATCACCACATATTCTGAAGGAATGTGCCAGGGAGTTGACATCTGCATTGACATATTTTTTAATATGAGTCTTGCACTGGGTTGAGTTCTAAAGGAGTGGAAGGAGGGCAAGATTCTGCTGCTTCATCAGGGAGGTGATAGAACTCAGGCATCAAATTATTGGCCTATCTGTATATCAGGTGTTGTGGTTAAGTTGGTGGAGAAGCTGATGAGAATTAGGATCCAGAATTGTGTTGAAAACAATGGTATTATCTTTGATGGACAGCATGGATTTGCTAAAGGGAGGTCATGTTTTAAAAGTTTTAAAAAGATTTTTGCTAGATTACCACATGATAAGTTGAGAGTCAAACTAGAGCAGATGGGGTTGGATATTACATTAGTGCATTAGACCAAAGACTGGCTAGCTGGTAGGTATCAGCAAGTTGTGTATGGGGGAACAATATCCCAGAAAAGGAAAGTCACTAGTGGTGTACCTCAGGGGTCTGTTTTAAGGCCATTAATGTTTAACTTGTATGTTAATGATATTGGCAAAGATTTGGATAGAAATATTCAGTTGTTTGCAGATGATGCAAAGTTGGGACGCAACTATGAAGAGTAGAGAAGATGTTGTGGCCTTACAAGAAGACTTGAATAAATTGAGTGATTGGGAATGGGGGATGCGAGTTCAACGTTGCAAAATGTAAGGTTTTAAAATTTGGAAAACAAAGATGGGATATAGAATTTGTGTGGTGGGGATATATTTTTGGAGGTGGATGAAATAAGAGATCTTGGGGTGATAGTGGATAAGAATCAGAAATTAAGGGACACAATGCCAAAATTGTGAAGACAACACAAAGAATTCTGGGTATGATTCAGAGGACACTGACTTGTAGAAGTAAGAAGATTCTTGTTCCATTGTATAAAGCTTTGATTAGGCCCCACATGGACTACTGTGTCGAGATTTACTCGCCTGGTTTTCAAAAGGATGAAGAGATGTTGGAAAGAGACCAAAGTTTACCAAATTTTATTTATTTTTAATGGAAAGAATGTCAATTCTGTGTTTTATCAGTCTTAGAGTTAAGCACAGAGTGTTGTAGTATTCAGGAAACAACCTCAGCTTTTGGACCTTTATAATCATTAACTCCAAACAGGGGAAGATGAAAACCCAGGTAGTACAGGAGAAGGTTTGCACATGTGTGATTAGTCTGCAATATTTTATGGATTTTTGAAGCTGTATTGCTTAAATAGCAGAATTTTAAGACAGGAAGTCCATATCCTGTATGTTTCTTTGATAGTTGAAGAAATTCCTTTTTAACTTCTTGGTATCGGCTGGACCAAAAATATTGTACAGGTTTACTATATAATTGCTTTTCTTCAGCTTCTGTGATGTCTGTAATATTTATTATTTACATCTGAACAGGAAAAATTATGGTTTTGAGAACTATGCCATAGAAGAAAAGGAGAATTGCCCTATTTTCCAATCTTCTAATATTTCAAAGTTCTTGTATATAAGTTCTTGGACTGGTAATTATTGAGTAAGTGGAGAAGGGAATTCCAAGTATAATGAGGGAAAATAAATGCCTCCAAGATCCCACTTTCCAAAAACTTTTAATTTTGCCTTGTCTGTATTCCACTGCTTTTGCTAAATTTTTCCAAAATACCAAAAATATATATATATGGAATCATTATCCTTCAAAGTTACCACTACATCATCGGCATATGCTAATACCTTATTTTCCTTTATAGTTAAAGGAAATGTTATTCCTCGCAGAGTATGTGTATTTTCGACTTCCTGTAAGAAAGGTTCAAGAACCAATAAAAGGAGCAGTGGAATAAGAGGGCAACCTTGCTTGACTCCTTTTTGAATTTTTACCATGTCTGACAGGAACGCATTAAATAGGAGGTGGGGTACTTGAATTTGCATAGGCTCCTTTGATAATGGATATCAGCCCTTTACCTACACCAATTTGCTGCAGGATGTGGAACAGAAAGAGATGCCAGACATTATCAAATGCTTGAGTAAGCTCTACTGATAGCACTGCCATCAACTGCTTTTTTGTGTTAACTAAGTGGATTAGATAATGTAGCAGAAATAGATTAAATTCTCCTGCTCGACCTGGTATCCTATACACCTGTGTGCTTTTAGTTATGTATCTCATTCCCCTTTGAGCCTGTTATTGATAATGTGGAAAAATATCTTGTAGTCAGTATTAGATAGAGAAATAGGTCTTTAGCTGTGTGATCTCTATTTGGTTTTGGAATGAGGATGGTATGGCTTGCTACAAATTCACTTGGTATGTGTCCTGATGAGAGAAAAGAATCAAACAGTATAACTAGAATGGGAAAAATAAAATCCCAGACTTCGCAGTAAAGTTCTATCCCTAGACCATCAGGTCCTGGGGATTTTCTTGTCTGGCATTCTTTATAGGCTGTGGTATCTTCAGATGTTATAATGGGTCTGTCAAGCCTATCTTGGATTTAACAGGAAAGTCATTAATGTTCCAAGAGTTATAATTTCCCACAGTACTATTGTCTTCAAACAGATTGAGGTCTCATCACTTGAAGTCAGATGTAGAAGTGATACCAAGGTTAAAGTCATGCAGAAGTCATATTTCCATATACAAGTAGTCCAAAGTTTTCACACCTTGTTATTAAAATATTCTGGATTAGAGATAGAAAGTTTATTCACTTGGTTAAACTATAAATTAAAGATGCCAAGAAATTATATTCTTGGTTTCATCCTTTATCCAAGTGTAAGCAAACAAAGTTTGTGTGTGAAGTAACTTCACACTGGGCTAATTGTATATAGAGACTGATGACTTCACATCAATTGCCTTAGTATTCCAGCATTAAAAGCACACATACTTCGCATAATGCATAACACTATGCATTATGGGAAGGGTTACTACCTAGACTAGTTTTGACGTTTATTGAGATCTCATCAATGGGAGCCAGATCCACAAGTGAAACCAGTCTGGGAATAGGTATATTTGCTTGAACAAATGAGTCGAGTTGTAGCTTTAATATTAATAAGTGCAAGGTGTTGGCATTTCTGAGTGCAGAAATATAAGAGACTGTGTACTATACCGACAGTGCTGTGCTGTAGGAAGTTGATGAGATTCAAGATCTGGGAGTGATTGTTGACAGTAGGCTGAAGTTCAGAAGGCATATTGCAAGTATTGCAAATCATATTGCTGGTTTGAGAAGAAGTATACTAATATGTAGGAATAAGGAAGTGGTTGTGCCAATGTATAAAGCAATGGTTAGACCACACTTGAATTATTGTGCTCAGATTTGGTCACCTGGTTTTCCTTATGTGGAAACATTGGAGAGGGGCCAGAGATGAGTGACTAAAACAATATCAGAGCTTTGGAATGTTGATGATGGAGAGAGAGAGAGAGGTTAAAGGAATGTGGATGCAGAATTTGGTGTATAGGAGAGATAAAGAAATGATATGATTGAGACTAAGTGAGTAAAGGTATTTTATTGGATTAATCTAGAGGAGATTATAAAAAAGTAGAATGTGAGAGGGAAAGAACCAGAGGCCATCCCTGGAAGTTATATAAGAGTGTGGTGAAGAAGAAGCCATGTAGTGCTATTATTCTGGACATCCTATGATGGTGCATATCAGGAATTTGACGAGGATGATAATTTTCTTCCTAATATTCTTCTCGTTCTGTAGAATTCTAGAGAACAACGGCATTCAGATCTCTTTTCATGATTTCATTTTCAAGTTGACTTTTTATCTACAGGTTTTATTTTTTATCTCTAGAGCAAAAGTTCTTTTCAAGTATAATGTATCTGGTTGTAAATAATATGCTTTGAGACTCAGTCTTATATATTTCAGTGGTTGTTGATGAGCCATACTATACACACACATTATACGATAATCCAGTTTTTGCTGTAAATGTTGATTTAATTAAGGAGCATATTAGAAAGAAAACATGCTTTGCTATATATCATTCATATTTTAAAATTGCAGGCATATGAAACATTTATTAAAGAATTTGGAGAGGAAATTAAACTTCCAGGCTTGAAGTTCAACAGTCAAGAATTGTTTTTCATTTTTTATGGACAGGTAAGATAAGTCATCACTTTATAATAATTATTACTGTAATCATATAAAGTAGTCTGCTCGTCCAATACAGTCAGTTATACCACATCTTAAAAACCATTTACCATTTAAAACATTCCCCATGCAAAAAAGGCATTTCTCATTCCCTCATACAATTTGCAGAGATGGCTCTTACATTTTTCCCTTCTCCTTGTTTAACTACTGGAAAATCTTCCCAAAAGTCCATTTCAAAAATGTACATGTCTCAGTCATATTGTCCCTTCTCCTCATCCGGGCTACCAAACTGAAGAGTTTTGTAGATATGAAGAGGAGGATATATGCCCACATATCCTCCTTATTATATGGATTCTGAGGGGATGAAAAAGCATTATAGAGAGTATAAAATTGAATATCAGGATAATTAGATCTGTGCCTAGTATTCCAATTGATATCTTGTCATAATGTCAATTAGGAATCAGAATTTTACACAACAAATTCACAGCATCTTTATCTCTGCTGGTCAGTATCCTTCTCATCACTGCAGAAATTTCTTTTTATATTATCTTCATCACTTTTGCAGTTTATTCTCTGACTTACCCAAGGATCCCTTGTCTTCTCCACTTCCTCTGGTATAGTCTCACTCATCAGTAGAAAACACGATGTTCTCGATCCCACAGTTTCAAATTTTACACCTAATTACAGATTTAAATTAGTAATACCATTAATTTGCTACCTTTCCAGCCCATTCAAATCTTTCTGTGATTAGTAGCAACATTGTTGACATACAGACTAAAAATAGTAAAGATCCTAGTATTAAGTTATGTGGAATCTGTGTGCAACCTTCCTTGTCATTAATATTGCTTCTCCCACTTTGATATCTATAAGATAGTCAAACCACAAACAAAAATACCACAAACAGTGCTAGTCTGATATCTAGGTTTCATATCAACTTGTCATTGTGGCAATCTGTAAAATCCAGAAAATCGTGGTAATATGTATTCCGTTCATCAATTATTCCCTTTAAAAAGACATGCTTACCTCCATATGAAATCTGCTGAGTTCTGTATATGAGACCTTACAAAATTTCCAAGACCATTTACCATTTAAAAACAATTATAGAAAAAAAATGCAAACTAGTTTTACAGTTTTATGCATCTAATTTACAAAGGTGAGTAACAAAGATCAGGACAATTAGATCTGTGCCTACTAGTCCAGTTGATATCTTGCAAAATATCAGTGAGGTGCAATCAAAGCTTTACACAACAGGCCTATGGTAATGCAGTGACACTATTTTGCCCTCCTTATACTTCTTCTTCCAGTTTCAAACATTTCATTGAAATATAGTATATGTCATTGGCATGTTCCCTTAAAATATGTGACAAAATCCGTGATAAGTTGGAAGTTTATTTTTTTCGCTTGGTTAGACTATAATAAATTTAGTTTAATCCTTTAGCCCTTCGCTTAATGCACAGCAGTATACATGTCCGCAAGGAGATGTGCTTTGCATTATGGGAGGTACTAAGACAAGGAGTGATGAGAGCTTGGTCCACCTTTGCTCAGAGTTGCCTGGTGTTGCACTACCTTACCTCAGTCCTGAAGATATTTTCAGGCGCAAACTTTATTTGCTTACACTTGGATAAAGGATTAAACTAAATTTATTATACTGTGATAAGTCTTTTGACTCCATGGAGGTCTGTTGTTAATAATAATAAGATTTTGTCATATATTTTAAGGCTGACATCCAGAGTATTTCTTAGTATTCAAAGACATTATTTTTGTCAGTGGTTAGTATACAAAATAAACAAGAGTGTGAGAGTATTAAAGAATTCTCTGTTTTACTCTTCTGGCTGCATCAGCTTTACTTTTTTTGTATCAGATTAAATACTAACCTACTACCAGTCTTTCCTTTGTCATGAAGCACACTGATATACAGCATTGCAGTGAAAGGAAAATCACTGTGTAGGTCTGTGTGAAAGACAAATAAGGTAGTGTATATTTCTCAAAGATGGTACAGTGCCATGAGTGTAGTATGTATGCATTGGGGAGATGTCGTGGATGTTTATGTGGAGAGGCTGAATAAGAGAAAAGAACGAGTGTGGGTGGGTAGGTAGAAAGTGTGATATTCTGATGGACCATGAGGCTTGATTATATATGAGTATAAATACGAGTAGGGAACATGGCATCATAACTGACATGGTAGTTGAAGATTGTACGAATGTTCAGAGAGTGTGTTTGGAAATGATAGTGTAGAAAAAGTTTGATTGATGATAAAGCAGGTGATATTTTATATAACATACATTAAAAAATAGAGTGAAATTAACGATAAAGTGGACAATAATAACTGAAAAATAAAGTGCAGTTCATGACGAGTGGGATCGATTGGCAAACAAGTGTGTCACTGGTGATAAAATAGAGAGAGTAAATGATAGGAAAAAAAGGATGCAAGATTTGAAAACTGAATTAGTGAAGATGAGACAAGAGATGTCAGATGTGAAGCGAAATGAAGAGAGTTGTAGATATGTATTATTATTATTATTATTATGTGCTACTCCAAGGAGTCGTTGTCAAGAACGATCCAACATTTGCGCAGTATCTATCACACTTTGCTTTGAACTCATTCACAGTCATAGTACCCACAATACACTCTGGCAACTTATTCTACTCATTCACTAATCTCCATATGTACAGAAGAGTGAAGAAGATTAAAACAAATGATGTCGGTATGAAAATGGTGATGAAAGATCCATGAGTAGCATTGTATGGCAATTCAATTATTTGAGGTGTAGTAAAAAAGAAGATGCAGAAGGTTTGTTTTCCTGGAGAAATCAGTTTTTTTTCATAGAGAATTGTGAATGATTGGAATTGCATTGCTTGAGAGCATGGTGTGTGCATAGAATTTGAATGTATTTAAGGCATAGTATGGTGAGCTGTGTGTGTATAACAAAAGAAACCTCCTAGATGAGACTGTGCCTCTATGGGGTCTTGAGATAATAATAATGAAGGCATTCAGGGTACAGTGTGTATGATATATAAGATAATGTATGTGTATATTTTGAAAGATGCTAAAGGAATTCATAATGGAGAAAGCATATAAAAATTTCTGCCATATCATAGTCTAATTCAGAATATGAACTCAGAAAATACTGAAAAATCTTGGAAGGAAAGTTAGCATAACAAAGATTTGATGATTATCATTATTTAAGCAAAACCTACATAAAGTAATATTAGAATTTAATTGAAATTTTAATTTAAATTGGAATCACAAATTATTTAGTTCATCATTCTGACTGTATGTCAAGGTCATTCTCAGGAACATGTACATATATGTACTTTTTTTCCTGCTCAAAAAAAGGTTATCTTATTTATTAGCTCTTTATTTTGCCACATTTCAAACATGCTCTGGCTGAATGTGGTTATTGAAAATATTCAGGTGCATTATGATATTTTCATTTTCTGATATAAAGGTGTGGAATTTACAATTAAGACAGGGCACATGTGGAATTATCGGGCTGGTAAGTATGACAAGCTTAGGAGTTTGATTGGTTCAATGCCATGGCATGTAAAACTGCAAGGGCTGGATGTTGATAGTGCATGGGAGGCGGTTAAAAAGTGTTTGCAGGAGGCAATGGCTGACTGTATACCTAGAGTCTCAATAATAAATCAAGTAGGGGTTAAATGGATGAATAACATCATTAAGCTTGAGCTACAAAAAAAGAAACAACTATGGAGGGAATTTAAGGAGAAAGGTGACAGGCAGGCACATGACCGGTATAAAGCACAGGCCAGAAGGGTAACGAGTGTGGTAAGAAAAGCAAAAGCGGATTATGAAAGAACATTAGCCATGCAGGCTAAAGAGAATCCCAAAAATTTTTTTTGATATATTGCAAGTAAAAGAAAAAATGTAAATGGCAGAATGATTTTAAAGAATGCTGATGGTAGGGAGGTAACTGAATCAGTTGATATAGTTGAATTACTGAGCAAACACTTTGCAACAGTATGTCATCCAGGTGGTGACATTGCAGGAATGAATGAACCAATAGCTTATACGGGAATTGTGGTGAATGAAGTGGAGGTGAATAGTCTATTACAAATCCTCAATGTCAATACATCTGTGGGATTGGATGGTATACCAGCTAGTGTCGTATGTGAAGCGGCTAAAGAATTGTCAGTGCCCTTGACCATTTTGTTTAATTTGAGTCTCGGGTCTGGGTTAGTCCCAAGGGGGTGGAAAGAGGGGGAAATAGTTCCACTGCATAAAGGATGTTCCAAGACTGCTGTTTTAAATTACCGACCGATCAGCATATCAGGAATTGTTGTCAAGGTCTTGGAGAAAATAGTCAAGAGGAAAATACAGGATTGGATAGATGAAAATGGGATACTGTATGGGGGACAGCATGGTTTTATGAAGGGTAGATCATGCCTCAGTAACTTGCTCACGTTTTATAACACAGTGATGGCTGAACTGAATAAGGATAATGGGTTTACAGTGATTCTACTGGACCTTGCTAAGGCCTTTGACAGGATACCACATGGAATTCTAATCAGTAAACTGCAGCATATGGGGATGGATATAGGGTTGGTGAGATGGATAGGAGGGTGGATGATGTAGAGATATCAGAGAGTTGTTTATTCAGGAGTAGAGTCCAAAAGACGGCCTGTGACTAGTGGTGTGCCGCAGGGTTCTGTTCTTGGACCACTACTGTTCAATTTGTTCATTAACAATATAGGAAAGGATCTGAGAGGAAGTATTCATTTGTTTGCTGATGATGCAAAGTTGGGTAGAACAACAGTGAGTGCACAGGATGTCAAAATTTTGCAGGATGATTTGGATAGTTTGGAGGACTTGGCTAAGGAGAATGGATGTCAATTTAATGTGGCAAAGTGTAAGGTTATGCATTTTGGGGTGAAAATATTAGCAGCAGTATATCACATTGGTGGAACCGTACTCCAGGAGATTGATGAGGCTAGGCATTTGGGAGTGTTGGTGGATACGGAGTTGAAGTTTAGGAGGCACATCGCAAAAGTGGCTAAATCAGCTCATCAAATCACTTGGTTGCTGAAAAATACTTTAACAAGCAGAGACAAACAGGTTATTGTTCCTCTGTATAGAGCCTCGATAAGACCCCATCTAGACTACTGTGCCCAGATATGGGTGCCAGGGTTTCTTCTTGATGTGGAGGAGTGGAGAGGATCCAGACTAGTGACCAAGATAATAGCAGGTCTATGGAATGAACCTTATGAGAACAGGTTGAATATTTGTGGGTTGCAGAAATTGGTTGATAGGCGGGAAAAGGGTGATATGATTGAGACATTCAAATTACTGAAGGGTTTACATGGATGCTGGGCAAGAGTGTGGTTAGCAAGGGGGTGTTAGAGTTAGGTTTTTTATTTGTAGAGTGGTGAATGAGTGGAATAAGCTGTCAGAGTCTGTTGTGGGTGCCATGACTGTGAATGAGTTCAAGGCGAGGTATGATAGATAATGTGTGAATGTCAAATAGTTGTTCTTGACACGATGTTAGGGCCTCCTAGATGAGTCTATTGACTCCTTGGAGTTGCCTGTAATAATAATAATAATAATAATATATCCTCAATAAATGTACAGGAGGATATAATAGTACTATATCATTAGGTTTACATTATTATTATTGTGAGAAATATGCAATGAAAGAAGATATGAAAGAGTTGTTAGCTGAAGCAAAAACAAAGAGTAAGAAAGTGAAGATTGCAAGTCTGCTGCCTTGGTATGATAGGACAGAACTGAAGAGAAGGGCTCTGGTTGCCAATAAGTCAATGAGAAGATGGTACAGGAGGAATAGTAATAGTGTTCAGTTTATTGATGTATGCAGTGAATTTGATGGATGAAAAGACTTATATATGCCCAACGGACTACATTTAAATGGTTTAGGAGTTAGTTGTTTGAAGAAAGCATTGTTTAGTGAGAGAATGTGGCAGTGTAAAACCAGGGAAACCAGGGAAACTAGAGATATTAGGGAAGATGAAATCATGCATGTGCCTCGCCACTCCTGTGAATGAACATGTGTACAATAATGTGTACAGTAATGATTATGCAATGCCAAATGGGATTTTATAGGTCTCCAATTTAAATGGGTTGGTAATGACATTGCACAAGGGAAACTATGTGTACAAAGAGATTTTAAAATATATGTACACAAATGCAAGAAGTATCAGGAATAAGGGCGAGGAGTTTTTGGCATTGGTAAGCTTGACTTGGCCAAAAATTATAGGCATATGTGAGACCTGGTTGATTGAAAATGATATAGTTATAGAATGTAAAGGGTATTGTATTTTCGGGAAAGACAGAAGGAACAGGACGGGAGGTAGGGTATTGCCATGATAGCTGCAGAATTACAACCAACAAAATTAGAAATTAAAGAGGATTTTAGGTCTGAAGGAGATGGTTCATTTGAGGCTGTCTGGTATGAGATAGAAGGAAATAGGACACAATATGTTGTTGGGTGCTGCTATAGACCTGGGATCTATAGGAAGATGTAGATGCCATACCGGCAGATTAGCACAATGAATGTAGACCAAACAATTATTATTGGTGACAACTATGGGGGACATTGATTGGAGGGAGGAAAGTGGGCATAGCAAGATGGAAGTGGGATTTATACAGTTGCTAAGAGATAATTACATGAAGCAACATATTATAGAGGGGGGACAAGGGATTTGAGGGTGTTGGATCTATATGGTAAGGAAGACCCAATCAGACTGTGAGAGAGAGAAAATCAGCTAAACAGGCCAAAATTAATCCAAAAGAGTTTTTTCATTATGTAGCACGTAAGAGGAAAAAATGAATTATCAGGTATGTGCAGTGAAGTTTATTTATCCATGAACATATATTTATGAATGATAACAATCAGGTTCTTTATTAATATCTTCATTTTTCATATGATTTTTCCATATGACAAATCATATGAAATATGATCAATATTGATAACTTATTTAATTTTTTTCTCAGACCTCTTAAACCAGTGGTCTCTAGTTTTTATCAACTGTTTTATTTCTAACAAATGTCTTAGATTTATAAGCAAAAACTGATTTGATCACTGTCTTGTATATGACGAGTTTAGTGCTTTGGCTAATTTCTCTCTTATTCCTCAAAAAGTTTAATGAGACGAATAATTTAGCAGAATTATGACTTCATTGTTCAGACTATTTGAAGTTCAACTTTTAACGCAAACAGTTCGAACCAATCAACTGGAACATAATCATGCCATCAACCATATGCAGCCTTAATGAGACGAATAATTTAGCAGAATTATTCAAATGAGACGAACCAATCAACTGGAACATAATCATGCCATCAACCATATGCAGCCTTAATGGAGGTTAGTCAATACATGCCAAGAGATATTTTGTTTGAAACTTACTTTCGAGTTTTTTAGTTATTGAAAAATTAGTCAGGGAATACATGAGCACGATATTCCATATGACAAATCATATGAAATATGATCAATATTGATAACTTATTTAATTTTTTTCTCAGACCTCTTAAACCAGTGGTCTCTAGTTTTTATCAACTGTTTTATTTCTAACAAATGTCTTAGATTTATAAGCAAAAACTGATTTGATCACTGTCTTGTATATGACGAGTTTAGTGCTTTGGCTAATTTCTCTCTTATTCCTCAAAAAGTTTAATGAGACGAATAATTTAGCAGAATTATGACTTCATTGTTCAGACTATTTGAAGTTCAACTTTTAACGCAAACAGTTCGAACCAATCAACTGGAACATAATCATGCCATCAACCATATGCAGCCTTAATGGAGGTTAGTCAATACATGCCAAGAGATATTTTGTTTGAAACTTACTTTCGAGTTTTTTAGTTATTGAAAAATTAGTCAGGGAATACATGAGCACGATATGACAGTATGGCAACAAAAATTTTAAAGTTAAAAAAAAAAGGGTGATCAAAAGTGAAAAAAGTGCCTTGTATCCCCCTAAAGATTTTCCAGATACCCCTTTGTACCACACTTTAGGAAACACTGCAAAAGATGATAAATAAGAGTTGGAGATAGTGAGCAACTTCCCTTACTGCATAATTTAGAGTTAAGTATTGGATGCATGTTGCTCAGTATTGTGTTCCATTTACACCACGTGTGTAGGGTTTTGAAAATAGCTTTCTCTTGATACCTTTTCATATGCCTTCTCCAGATTTACAAAAGTTATATACAGATTCCTGTTATATTCCCATGATTTATTGACTATCTGCATTAAGTAAAGAATGTATCTTCATAATCCCTATTTGGCCTGAATCCACCTTATATGTCCCAAAGATTCCCACAGCTTTTCTTAGTTGCTTCTCAAGCTCAGTACAAAAAAGTTTTTGTCCGTGCGGTTAGCCTAGTGTAGCATGGAGAGATCACATCGAGTGAGTGGTATCAGTGGAACTAGCTGTAGATCCAGAAATGAGCTGTTAGGTTTGTATACCAATGCTAGAAGTAAAAGGAACAAGGCAGATGAAATGGTTGCCCTAATTGCATCTGTTCACCCAAAGATTGTCGGAATAAGTGAGACATGGTTGGATGCAGACGACATCCTGACAGGAATAGAGATGGAAGGGTATGATATGTTTCGTGAGGATAGAAGGGGTAAAAAGGGAGGGGGAGTGCTATTGATGATAGAGAAAGAGTTATGTCCATACAAGGTAGAGATGCAAGAGGGAAATAGGGCCAGTGGTTTTGAGGCAGTATGGTGTGAGATAGAGTGAACAGAATCAAATATTTCGTGGGATGTTGTTATAGACCTGGTAATGTGGATGGTGGTGATAGTGAAATGTATAGTCAAATTAGCCAAGCAAATAAGAAAAGGGTGATCATTATGGGCGATTTTAATTATGGCAATATAGACTGGAATGATGAGATAGCAACTGGAAGTAAAGAAAATGAGTTTCTTGAGTTTGTGAGGGATAACTACCTCAGACAGTATGTAACAGAGGGCACACAAGTATTAAGGGTCTTGGATTTGGTCATCTCATCAGAGGATGTAATTATAAATGAGGTGTCAAATCATCCACCAATTGGTGAGAGTGACCATGAGTTGATTACCTGGTTGGTTGCCAGCAGTGCAAGGACCCCTGTGAGAAAAGGGTATATGTGGAACTACAGGGGGGGGGGGTGATTATGAAGAGCTCAGGGGATAGCTTGCGGGTGTACCATGGAATGAGGAGTTAGCTGGAAAAGTGATCAATGTAGCTTGGGAGATTTTCAAAAACTATCTAGTAGATGCACTGTCTAAATGTATTCCAAGGGTGAGAAGGTTAAATAAGGTAGGTGTGAGATGGATGAATAAAGAGATTAAGCATGTGATACAGAGAAAAAAGGGCATTGTGGAGGCAGCATAAGAGAAATGGAAATAACCAATTTCATGAGGTATATATATACCTCCTTCCTCTCTTTAGGAACTTGGTCAAGTTCCTAAAGAGTGGAAGGAGGGCATGATTGTGCCACTTCAAAAAGGAGGTGATCGAACTCAAGCATCAAAATGTAGGCCTATGTTCTATCTCTGTGTCAGGTGTTGTGGTTAAGTTGTTGGAGAAGCTTGAGAGAACTAGGATCCAGAGTTGGGTTGAGAACAATGGTATAATCTTTGGTTATACCAAAGAATAACAATCTTTTACATGTTTAAAAGAAAATGTTTTACAACTAAAGAATGCACAATAATAACAAGGAAATTTAATTACTCATTCAAATTGGAACTCACTAGTTTCAGTCATCTATAAAAAAAAATGGTGACTTCATCAGAGCTTAATAAATATTCAGTGTTATCCAAACACTGAAAACCTGTTACAAGAAAAAAAAAATTATGCTAATAAATAAATGTAAAGTTGCTTGGTATGTATTAGCTGTCTGTAGTTAATGACTGAAGTGATTGCTAGCAAAGTTGAAGTCTATGATGTTACGATTTAAAAAGTGATCTCTATATGTCACGATTTAAAAAGTGATCTCTATATGTCACTTAATGTAAGTTTTGCACATACACATCTTTCCTCAGGAAGTCTATCCTTCACTGTCAACTGCAAGCATACACATATATATCTACTAACTCTTATCACTACCCTTGAAAACTTGGAGTTATTAATTCCCTCAAAAACAGAGCTATGACAATTAGCAGTACATTTATAAACAATACTGTCAATAAAGTTCTTTGTAAAACTTCATCAAAATGTAAATAATTTAGATTACAGTAAAACCATAGCTATTCCATACATTAAAGGGTTATCAGATAAAATAAATAGAATTCTGCACCATTACAATCTTAATACTACTTTTAAAAAAACACCTATAAAATTAAAAAATATATTCAACTCCTCCGAGGATCCTCTCCCCCTCCTTCCTTGGCCCACCCTAGGGTATGCTATAACTATTGCACTTGTAACTTACCTTATATTGGTGAAATTATAAGCACAATTCCTATCTGTAAAAAAAAACAAAAATGGCACATTAAATTTAACAATTTTGGAAAAGTAGGCCTCTCATATCATGCTATTAATACCCTACACCAAATTGATTGGAAAGATACCTATTCTTTACATCATACACAAACCTGGTATGAATGCAAATTTAAAGAAGCCTGTGAAATTTTATTCAACCATCCTAATCTTAACAATAATGGTGGCATAAAAATCCCAAGAACTTGGATGGCACACAATCAGTTCACTCAAGTTCTCCAGCAAACCCTTATTTTAGGACTATAAGCAATTTCAGCTCTTATTGGCCACTATATATATATACTGTTTTGTTCTAATTTATGTGAGTAGTTATGTGAGAGCATAAATTAAAGATGCCAAGAAATTATATTCTTGGTTTCATCTTTTATCTAAGTGTAGGCAAAACAAAGTTTGCACATGAAGTAACTTCACAACTGGGCTACTTGTATATAGAAGCTAATGACTTCTCATCAATTGCCTTAGTATCCCATAATGCAAAGCACATATCCTTACAGACATTTATTATGCTATGCATGATAGGAAGGGCCACTACCCAGACTGGTTTTGACCTGTATGGAGGTCTCATCAGTGGGAGCCAGATCCAGAAGTGATACCAAGATTGAAGTAATGCAGAAGTCATATTTCCATATACAAGTACTCAAAAGATGTCACACCTTATTCCTAAACTACTCTGGATTAGAGATAGATATTGAAAAAAAAAATTTTTCACTTGATTATACTATACATGCCCAGACATTACACTTGGATAAAGGATGAAACCAAGAATATAATTTCTTGGCATCTTATCTTTAATTTATAGTATAACCAAGTGAAAAAAAATTTCAATATGTGGGAGCATATTATTTTCTAGCTTAACACATCTCTTAATGATTTATAAACAAATAGACAATAATAATAACAGGACTCTAGCTTTGATGTAGTAAGTTTTTTTTTTTTTTTTCACCAAAGGTTAGGCCACTAGTGTTAATGATTGATCAAATTACTGTGACTTTAGCATACTGTGTAGATGATATCATAGCTTGTTTCTTTGTATGCATGTGTATACTCCAAATAATGCCATGATATGAAGGTTGAAATGTTTATTTTGGTTTATATCAAAACTGAAGTTTTACTATAACATGGTAGATGTTTCCATAATTTTTTAATAATGAATTCTCTCCTGAAGTGATTCAGATCAGGAGTGGTGAGTTTAATAATGGCCCTTTAGGATTGCTCAGTGAGATTTAGAGTGATCTTGAAGATTACTCAAGAGTTTTGAGAGAGAGAGAGAGAGGTATCCCCTGCACTTTAACAGTATCTCATTAAGGTCAATTACAAAAAGCAGTCTGAGCCTTTTCCATAATGCATAGCACTATACATGCCAAAAGGATGCATGTGTGCTTTGCATTAAGGCAATTGATGTGAAGCCATTAGCCTCTATATACAAGTAGCATAGTTGTGAAATACTTCACGTGCAAATTTTCTTTGTTTACACTTTGATAAAGGATTAAACAAGAATATAATTTTTTGGCAAGTTTAATTTAATCTTTTTCAGTATTATGGCAATTCTCTTGGTTGCCTTTACAATTTTTTTGCAATACATTCTCTAAACTTTAAATTTCTATCAGTATCACCTCACTTTAATTTGCCTCATCCACTTCCTCTAGTATAACGTCACCATAGAGTATACAATCTTCCATTAGTCGATCCCAAATTTCAAGACCTTATATTAGTTGTATTAAACTGATATTCTTATTCATTCATTGTGTTCAGCTTATTGAAATTTTTCTGAATGGTCATTGAAATTATTGAAATCTTTCTTGGAAGAGTTATTAGTA